>NW_017100341.1:556621-587563 GCF_001263275.1 Habropoda laboriosa | reverse complement strand
AGTTGCAACCAACTTTCGAGCCTTGTCGAATTTAGCACGTGGTGTGCCGACTAAATCTAATAGATTCGTCTTCGAAGGACCACCTCCGTGATTAGGAAGACAAAACAACTATTACTAATGGTCTAAACTTCTAAAAGGAGCGACTCTTGACGTGGTCAGATGACTTCTCTCGTTCCCTTCCGCGAAAGGTCCCACGACACCTCCGTGCGAGGACGCATCGCGGGGGTGAGGCCCTCGAATAGGTTGAGTACATTTTTCGATAGTGATGGGGAAGGGTGGCTGGCGAAAACTATTGGTTAAAATCATAGGTGGGAAAAACTACACGAAAATGCCACCCCCCAGACCATAGGTCACTCTCAGGTACCAAGCGTACCCTTGAGTGACACACGCGGGAATTCCGAGTGCCTCGAACAATCACCGTAGCAGACATTAACGTTAAGACGCGCTTCGGCTCTGGTGACCATATGAATGCAAAAATGTACAAATTAAAAAAGAGGCGAAGATTCTAAGTCGAAAACGAGACAACAAAAAGGTAAAAGCAAGTTCTTAGATTGAAAGACTACGACTGTCGTGGCGTCATAAAATTACCGCTGCTACGAAACGAGCGAAGACGAAAAATATATACAATAGAACTACAGGCTAAGAAATCTAAGGGTCGGGCGGCTGACATACCTGTCGAGGATTAAACAGTATGTTTGTCGCCAAATCGATTATTATAACCACTTAAAACTCTCGTCTGTGTCACACGTGCACATTTAATCATTAAATGTGTGCAATTTTTTTTTTTTTTATTTAAATACACTTGAGGCCCGTCTCGGGCCTATGTGTGTTTCTCTTTATTGTAACATCTAAAATTTTTTTATACACATAACTAATACATGACAATAACTTGTGTGCCTAAGATAAATTACACTTAATAGGAACTTTCGGTCTCAGTCTGTAGGAACTTATGTCTATTACCCTAACTCTTACCGTTTACATACTAAATCTAATCTATGCCTTACTTATTCTAAGTTTACTGATAAATAAGTACAGAGTACCCTATAAGATAGTTGGTATGCTCATCACAGTTTTAAGTTGTTTTTAATCACGAATTCGTCAATATGTGTGCAATTTTTGTTGAGAGTGTGGCGACACGCTCCCACTACAACAATGTCACTAGATTAGTCACTGGAATATAGTTACTAGGTTAGTACTAGATATAAGATAATACTATGTAGTCGTACATCTAAGTTAAGGCAGTTCAGTAAGATTCAGAGAACATGTAAAAATAAATCTTAACGGTCAAACAAGCTGCGTAATTATTTTCCATCACCTCAACATAGTCGCCACAAGAGTCGAACAAGCAATGACATCTGAGGGCAGCCAGCGGCAAAATAGTCGCGGTCCTTTGTTTTAGGACCTGTGGCCGCGTGGCTCGTCAAGACGCGAGAATCTAAAGTCTCGCGTAGTGCATTGTATGTCGTCTCATAAAGAATAAAGAATAGTTTAATAAATATAACAATTTTTTTTTAATTACTGTCTTTCATTTTCCAGATTGCGTTAGCCTTTCGATTATAGCGAAAACGTGAGTTACAGCATTGCAAATAGCGGCAAACTTATCTCTACACTCCTAGGATGTAATTTAACCCCTTAACGCACAGTTTTTTTGAAAAAAACCGGCCAAAAAAAATCAATTTTTTTAATGTAAAAAAAACAAACTTTAGAACATTGTTTTGGCAAAAAAACACAACAAAAACATTTGTTATCACTCCTGATTCAACTTTTCTTTTAGTGGACAATTTCGATATACTGCGCTTTTGTTCCATGGAAAAAGGCTATATTTTATTTTCGAATAAATAAGTATTATAGCTTACAATCCTATGTAAATGATAAATATCAATAACACGATTCTTTTTCTTAGCTTTCACATTGTTATTTTCAATTCTCGAATATATTCGAGTGTGAAAAATTATAGCAGCATCAAATACAACGCCGCTCGAATTATCTCGAGTGTGCACAGTTTGGCCTGTTTAGCGCGCTCGAATTAACTCGAGCGTGCAAGTTAAGGGGTTAAAAAAAGAAAACAAAAAAATTGTTCACTATTGGCTCATCAAGGTGTAGCGGCACTCTTCCATCGCAATAAAGTTACGAGGTTAAGTATTAGATTTATATTTTGTTAAGTTAGTACCAGCTACAGCGTATCCAGATTAAGTTTAGTTAAGGTACATGCGAATCCTTTCCGGTTCTGCCTCTTTGCAATTCAAACCGTGGACAATAAAAGATATATTAGTGATGAAACACGTGGGCGTCCTTATTCTGGGAACCACTATAATTCCGCTGCAAAGGTTTGAAAAATATGAGAGAGAAAATTCTCGTCAAGTGACTCATGATTCGTCAAGTTGAGAAAAATGTCTTTTTTCACACTCTGCGTCCATCAGAAAGTAAAAAAGTATCCTGATCCTTCGTCAAAAGAACGATACATTTAAATCCTCACGAATTAACAACAAATATACTCCAATTTTCATCGCACCGTCTGACCTTCCGTAATACCTGTCTCCGAGAAGGTACTAATTTCATTTTTCACGTACTAAGAATCGCTCTGAACTCCCTCATTCGTTAACGTTCCCAGATGGTCTCGGAACGTGGCCGATATTACACGGCCGGCGCGGAAGAATGGCTCGCTGGTGCTTAACCCTCGGATGATTTATTCGACAACGTTCTCCTAACGTACGTACAGCCTTGCCATAAGCCGGGGAAACACGTGTAGCCATGATGAAATTACGTAACACTGTGTGCGCTCCCAATTTCCGTCACCTTCCGCGTGCGCGAGCGCGCTCTCCGCGCCGCGCCGGTGGCCGAGTTTACGAGCTGTAATTTCTGTATCTGTCGGCGTGTGTCTCTTCCTTTTCCCGAGCAAATTCCGGCCTCGCGACATGCACCACGCTTACCAGCTCGAAGATGTTGCTAGATAATTTCTCAACTTTCTCCCTTTTGTTGTCCGCGAACTGGGAAGGGGAAACGTATCTATTGACAACCGGGACACTAGTTTCCTCGATTATCAGCCGCTTCTGCACCCGCTTTTCTTCCCAGCCTCCCTCTCTCTCTCTCTCTCTGTTCATTAATTCGCAGAATACCCAGAGTTCGCGTGCTATTACTGCATTTTACAACAACGTTAACACACTCGTACAAACACCTGCAGTATAGGCACACGCATACACGCAAAGCAGGGAAACAAAATGAAGCGAACCGACGTTAATTCTCCAGGATCCAAGAAGATACCAGCCAGCGTGTTCCCTCTTCTCCCTCTTTCTCCCCGGTGTAACGCCGAGTCTTTTCAAACACACCTTGATACACTCGATCGGAAATAAACTTTCCAATCTCACGTTCTTTTTTTTCCCTCCCTACTCTTCTATCCCCGGTTTCCCGTATCTATCGCACACGCTCCCCGAGCCTGACTGGTTAATAATTAACGCTTATCGTGTCCAAGATTGACTCGGCTTATTTTGTAATTTATTGTCTATCGGACAAACTGGATATACAACGTGAAACAGGATCACTCCGCTGGTAGACACATACCGAACGGATAATCAATAAAAACAGGGAAATCGGATAGCCTACTTAGATAACCCGTAATTATTAGAGAACTCGTTTACGAATGGCGTACGACGACAAGAAAATCGCTCGTTTTCTTTCAGCAGAGAGACTTTGAAGAAACGAGCGACAAACGTGAGATTTCTTACGCGGATTCGCTGTGTGGTGCCCGGTTTTGTCTCGATTTCGAGAAACTAGAGGGCAGGTATCGGGGTAACGCTTGAATCGGAGCAATTAAAGATCGACGTTACGTAGAAAAGAAACTTTGTTAAAACGTGACGTGCAGATGACAAAATGGAGAATGACCCGAGGATGGAAAAACAGGGCTATCTAACCCGTTGACTGCCACGGTGGTCATACGTGGCCGCAGGTTGTTTCTCCTGTAGCGCCACGGTGGTCATCGGTGACCGGAGTGCTTCAAATGTTTGTAATTGTAAAAGTTGAATGAACATTGGCAGTTAATGAATTTCGAACATCATCGCTGATTAGAGAATACTTTGAAATAAAATGTGCACTATTCGACGATTAAAAATTTTTACTAGAAGATCAAAAAAATCTTCTATCTACCGGTGTATTGTATTAAAGCATTTCAAACATAGATGCTGCTGATCGATACAATCTGGGCAGTATGTGGTAACCTTTTTTGTCCGATTTTTAGCAATCTTTGTTCCAAAACTTGCAAAATTTTTGCACCAGGTATGCTGGCCCTTCCTTTTTTCGCATCTCATGACGTAATTTGCTTCGGATAGATATATTTGATGGCCCTGGTGTAAATGAATATTCCAAAATAGTTATCGAGTGTCATCGAGTGCACCAAGGCGCCACGGTGGTCACCCGTGACCACCAGAAAGATAAACGCCCCATGGGTAAGAATGTTGTCTTGTACAACCATATTTATTATTACTTTGCCATTATATGCTTAGAATAATAAAAATCCTTTCCTGGCGCCCTGAGCAAAACATGTGATTTCGGGGTGGCAGTCAACGTGTTAAGGGTTTGAGGAAGATGATCTTTGGGTTAAGACTTTCGGGCTGAAATTTCGTACAGACGTTAGTATTGGCGTTACTAACGCCCAGAAATCGAAACCCGAGAGGAAAAATCCTTACTGCCAATTTGGGGTTCAAGTCAGGGACGAACGTCCTCGCTGATTCTCCGGGCCGATTCTAGCGGTTGGTCCTCGGTACTCCGAGCCCATTTCAGGGCGGCAAAACACTGGTTGGGTTATGACTGCAGGAGAGTTGAGAGGAGATTTGGAAGGTGAAGAGTCCAATGGTGAAAGTTTATGACTATTTAATTGTGGATACAGAGAAGACTATGCCTAAGAAAGAAAATATTCCAGGGTGTAACAGCAGGATCGAACGACAAATCGCGAGGGTTGCGCGATGGAATCAGGCGCGAATTCGCGAGTGGCAACGGCTCGAGGGTTAGAAATGTTTTCTTTAGGTTTGAATCTCGAGCAGAAGCTGTACCAGAAAGCGTTCACAGCTCATTTGACTTATTATCATGGTGATTATTACAGGTTCGCCCATTGCCGTGTAATTCCGCGCGTGTAAGCGTTCGCGCGCGATTCCTACGCACGGTTTATTTTACCAGCGGCCTTTCAGCCGGCGCGGCGCGTCCCGTTCCTCTAATTTCGTTCCGCGAGCATTCCTTGTTTACTTTATGCCCCGATTCACTGACAAGCGAGGAGAGTTGGCCGTCTGAACAACTTCCTCGCTTCCTGCGTTTATCTCTGCCGGATATCGCCTATCTTCTCCCCGTTCGTTCTTCGCAATTTATTTCCACGACTCTCGCCTAGTATTATGTTGAAATTCACTGTTTATTCGCCGCTGCCTGTCATGTTCCCGGAGTGTAGCGGGAGATGGTGCAAGCGTACGCTGCTAGAAAGTGATTTTCTGTTAACAATCGCCACTCCGTGTAGATATAGAACACCGTGCCGGGAGAAACGAGGAGAGGAAAATACGGCTACGTTTGTGCACGCGAAGAAATGAAACTGTTCTTTTTCTCCCTTTTTTTTTTTTTTTGGTGAAGCTTGTAGAGATCTTAGATTGGTGGAAATTCTACGAATCGACGGGAGAGATTGAAGAGTATACGAAATCGTATCTGATTGTTTTCAGAGGTTGATCTATAAAGTTTTATTGAAATCGACGCGTATCGCGTGCTTCCCGTGTCTGATAGGTAAGTACCTATTCTACTGATAAAGTTAATCTCCAACCACGTATGTACCTTCGCCTAACAATCGTAATAACTGATTCCTATCGATATCACGAATGGATATCAGTTATGAGGAACAATCGTCGTACATAGTTCTTTCTTTAATGTTCTTGCTGATATATGGGAGATTCCGATGGAAGCTCTGGCCTTGTTCGAGGAAGTTTCGGTATTACCGGTTCTTACCAATCGAAAATTTCATTGCACGAATAGAGTGGGAAAGAAGGTGATAGGAGAGATAAAATAAAGTGAAAAATTTCTTGTTATTAAACTGTTTAATATGCATACTGGATAAGGTAAAAGTTGTTTTCTCTATCACCTCTTTCAGCGATACTCTGCATATTTTATTAATAGACTGCGGATTTCTATGCAAATTTATATTTTTGAGAATATAATGAAAAAAGTAGAACTTCGGTAGAAAATCTCACCTAGCAGGAATTTTGTATTTTTTCATATTACCCGCATTCTGTGTCATTCTGTACCTGTAAATTTCCCATAAATGCACAAAAATTCACAGTCTATTTACAACAAATTATACAAACTCGTAGAAAAGAACGAAGTCAGAAACGAAAGTGTGCATTCGTCCTGTGAAACGTATCCTGAAACCTTCATAACCCCGACTGAATCAGAGAAATCCAAACGTAGAACCACAGTAGTCCATCCTTAACCTCCATAAATCTCCGACCACGGCGGTACTCTAAAGCATAAAACAGACGCTGTAACGACAGCCAGGAACCAACGTTCCGCCCGAATCTCGGCCACGAAAAACTAATTTCTTTCGACTAATCGCCGAAGCGAAAAGGCCAAATCCCAGCGATCTTTCCCCGTGTCTGGTTCTCTGGATTTCCCGAAATTTACCGCTCGGTCGAGCTTGTTTACCATCTCCGTACGTTCGATTCCTCGAACGACGTGAGAGCGTCAGTCGAGCACATGGCGATTCCTTCTAACCGGACAACGTGTTTGTTCTAACCGATGCTCGTAGTTTTCTGCAGCAATCCCTTCCCTCCCGCTGGTTGCAGAGCGCGAGTTTACATTGCTCGGTTCTCTTTGGCCTGCAATCCGTTCCTCGGGTTACCTCGTCCTCGCCTATCATTCGTCGAGGACGTTAAGTGACTAAACGTCTCTTCGCCTACCGATTCCCAGCAACTTCTCGCGTTAACGGTCTCAACGGTTGCGAACGTATCAGTCAACCTCGGACTCGCGAATTTCAAACGCGAGCCTCGTTGACGAGTTTATCGCTTTGCGTCTTCTGTGCGTTTCAAAGTGGAATTGGTTCAATTTTTTCTTTTTTTTTTTGGTGGGAAATTAAGGTGACTTCGCTCTTTGGCTGAATTGTGAATTGTTTTATGTGCTGCATTCCGTGTACTAATCGTTTGTTGAGCGCAGCGATTTATGGCACGGACGCGAGGAAGAGGCTGTTTCTGAGATTAGGATTTTGGTTATTGTTAGCACACGTCTCAAGTAGAAAAATAATCCTGGCGAGAGAAAGTTCGGTTTGCAACACCAGAGTTTTCGACACTCACTTCGTCCTCAAAAGGAAACAGAATTTATGGAGAATTATACGGAGTAGAATTGTACCAGGTGATCCCATAAGCGAAAAATATTTTTACGAAAATCTGAGGAAAATTTATAGCGACGACTTAATGTTCTTACTAAAAAAAAAAGTAGAAAAATATTGTGGAATGACAAGGCGTGTACGTTTTTTTTTAATCAAATTCAAAGGTTCCTTGGAAATTTTGACCGAAATTATAGAATTCGACAGGAACACCAGAGGAATATCAGAAAATTTGAATACCACTCGTACTTCGAGTTCCAAGATTCATCCCTCTATTTTCGCGAACATAAAATAGCTTTATCAGACGGTAATGCTTAGTTTTATTGCTACACAATCGACAAACTCGAATGCAATCCGCGAGATGGTTGTCTTTCCGCGAGGAAGCCGACCGCGTTAACGTGGCGACGCTCATCAATTTGCTGTTGTTTTAAACAGATTATTGCGTATCGATCGAGGGAGGTAGCTTGGTTCCCTGCTGTCTGCCTTCGGTTCTCAACTTTTCTTGCTCCCATTCACCGGGTAATGAGCGCATTAGGGAGAGGCAACGATTCCCGATTTTACCTATTTTTCTTCTCCACCCTTCTCTCTTTCCGCGTATTCCCCCCTCTTTCTCTCTCTCGTCTACTTCCTTTTTCGCGACAACTTCCTTCCATTCTTCTCGGTTTTGATCTCGACGACCGGTCGGCGGCGACCATTACTCTGTTCCCGAGTGAACGAGAGCTTTCCACGGACATTTTTCGTGTTGCCGGGGCTGCACTCGGCCGGTAGGGAAAATGCAGGAAACAACGGCGAGACTATTTTTCCCCAGCAGACGGAACTAACAACTTAACGCCTCGATAACGCTGCTCCGCGATGACGAAAATCACCGGCATAACGCTAAGACGCCGAGGCTGGTAAATAATTCTGAGGAGGCCTTCGCGTACACCACCGATTACATCTGAGTCACGAAACACAACCTCGCCTGATGAAATTTCCGGTATCGTTACTCTTATTTTTCGTGCCAGTTACGTTAGGACAGATAACAACAGTGGGGGGGGGGTTTACGATCAATTCGCTGGAATCTGTGTAAAACGTGTTACTGTACGATTAATCGCGAGATTTAGATAAATTTCTGTTTATTATGTCTAGACTATTATCTGGCTAATAAATGGGACTTATGTTTATCTCGTTTAGAGCGTAATATGAGTCGTGTGTGTGTGTGTGCGTGTGTTGACGACGATCGTGAAAGTGGTGTAAATAGTAAATACAGATGATTATATTCTGGGTGCGGTAACAGAGTGTGACGATCTTTACCGTTAAGCGTTACGAGATACGTACATGCTCAGGTGGAATTGGAATGAGAGAAATTTGATTGAAAAATGTAGCTTTGTAACGCAATTTGTTAATTATGCAATTATTTTTTGAGAATGATAGTTCACAAGTGGTCTATGTTGGATTATTAGGAGAAATGAGTATGTGGCTGTGTAATAGTAACAGCAAAAATAATCAACATACTGAGACAGATTAATATAATTATATACATATAGAAATAACATAGTAATCATCTGTTTAGTATGGGTGACGCTGGTACGTTTCTTTTCTCAGCGTCTTGTCGATGTTTGTTTGATTGATTGCACAGCGACGTGCCTTCCACGCGTATCAAAATAAAGAAGATTCATGATTAAAATAATATCTCTTAATTTATTACCATAATTCTAATAGTCTACTCGATGGTGGGTACAATCTTGCAATCGAGGAGGAAAATTGTTCATTACTCGATGTTGGCGAGCTGCATCGATTGCTCGAATTTCATCAGTTATGTTTCGTTTTACCTGTACGACGATGCATAGTGTATTGACATAATGATTGATATTGCGAGTATATTCTCGGTGTGGAGAGTTAATGTATTAACTGGTGGGTTAATAATTGAGTAATTAATAAATTGGTTTGTACAGCTTTTTTTTTTATTGCGATTTAACAGTAGGTTTACGGGACGCGTGATTTTGGCGCATTTCGAATTTCACGAGGAAAATTACAGAAACCGTCTACATTTCTTTCTCATCACTTATGCATATTGTAAATTTTATGTAAATATGTAATAACACATAGTTTCGTTTTTAAGTTAATAGTGTATAATACGTTGTTTCTAAATGAAATAAGTTGCTTTTTGAAGAAAATCTGTGGTAAACCTAGTGTTAATGAGTATTCTAAAATAGTTTTTTTTATAAATCGTCAAATTTTATTAGCGCAACCGTTATACATGAAATCGTAAATATCTAATTTCTTGTATTACAGATGTATAGTAGATGCTGCGTTAAAAAACATTTTATGAATATCATTGAACTTTGAACTTTTTAGAAAATAAACGACAAATTCACTGTTTCTATTTTTCTTGTTCAAACCACTTTCAGAATCATTGGTACATTGTACGAAACTTGAGATTATGAAGGGTCGAATGACTTCAGTCATGCACTACTTTCCAAGCTTGCATAATTATCCAGTCATATTTCAAATTTCCTAATCATATGCGAACAACTTGCTTCTGAAAATAATTGCTAGACTTTCAGCAGAGTACTTTATTTCACTCAAAAATAATTTTCATACGTGAAAAATGCGACGACGACGAACACACCGTGACAAAGGAAAATCAAAATTCGCGCTAATTACAGTACCCAAGCGCGGCAGTTATGCGCATGCGCGCGGTAAATGTGCCGAGCGGGAATTTCGAACGCTCGAAACACCAAAAATCTAACGCTGATAAATTTTATTAAACTTCGATAGAAACTTTTCTATGTTAGATCATTTCTAAGAAAATGAATTAAGTAACGATCACCAAATGGAATAATATATACTCCAAAGTGACTAAGAAGCGAGAAATCATACTTCAGTTAACACGTTTAATGCCGGACCAATTCTACGTAATTTGTCCACGGTGGCGAAATGAATTTTTCGAATTGAATAATACGTCAACGGTTAGAAATAGAATTATTTAGTGTTAAAGCGTAAAACGTAAGAACGTTTAGTGTTAAATATGCCGTGCGATGCATTAGACGAAAATTTGACAAACATTACCGTTTATTCGAATTAAACGCTTTCGCTGATCTTGCCACCGCCGGTCACCGATCACCTCCGCGACATTAAACGTGCCGAGATATTTCCCCGTGAGACGAAACGACAAGAAGAAACTACGTATACAGAAATTCTAATTCGAAGTTTGCACGCGCGACTTCAACTACCGGCGCACCGACACGTACAAAGCTAGCAGCTCGCTTTCGAGCTTCCCAAGAATTTTTCATTTACACCGAATCACGAGCGAGCTTTAAAAACAAATCACTCGGCAAAGGGCGAGAGCGTTTTCCAGTCTCTTTAAAATATCGATTGAGAATGAGTCGCTCCCTCGTCCCATCTTTCTCTCTCTCTCTCTCTCTTTTTCGTTTCGTTGCTCGAAAAGAGAGAGAGAGAGAGAGGGCTGACATCGAGGCAGTTGGAAACGGATCTCCGTGCCGTAGGGGTGTTGGAGAAGAAAGAAAGAGGGCGAAAATAAAACCTCGTCCCCGCTATCGGCAAGCAGAGAGAGAATCGGAGAGAGAGAAGAATGAGGGAACGAGGAGAAAGAAACGTCAACATTCGCGAAAATCAGAATAAAGCTGGAAATTTCATCGTGGCTGGCACGCGGAGGCGTAGCTAGAGCTTCTGGCAAACAACCGGATCAACAATGGCACGGCGAAACGAGGGTAAACCTTGGTAAAAATTGGGAAGTTCATGGCGAGACGAATTATTCAACGGATCGTAAATGTTATGAATCGACGCTCTGACAAGATAACTGCGGATGTTCGCGACCAGATAGACTTCGGTTTCTACGTGGGAATGAAAACTGTTGCTTGCCAGTGGATCAAGTTTTTCGCGATAAAGTGGGACGAATTTTTCTAATTGTAACTTTCAATGGACAGAGCGAATCTGAAATTGTTTCGACGAGGATTAAAGTGGTAGTGTTCGAAACTCTTTGAGTGTTACAGATAGCTGGATATACTACAGATAGTATAGCTGGTGGAGGAAATACAGGGAGGTTGTAAATTGAAGTATTAAGTAGCGGCACAGATTGGAATCGAGTCGAAGGTAAATCAAAGCTTTCGAGACATTATCTTCACAGGTTTCTGCCGATACGCGTGAACACGTAAATTTTGACGCCTAAGCGAAGTTACGACTTTGCTATATTTCTTCCGCTGACTATACGTCGAGTGAATCCTGTTAATGTCAGTTATGATCACATATATGTAGACTCGCGTTCGTGAGTATTGGATCAGATTAAACATCGTTACAAACAAAAGTATTTAATCTCAAATTCCGTAGGATAACGATAAAATATTTGAATCGATATGTGATACTAACTTTGGTGAAGAAGTGTAATTCAAAGCATGTCTAGTTTCTGTAGGAATACAATTGGTGACCCAATACTTATGTACCATTTTATGTAATATTTTGAAAAACATTTCACTTATTTTTCAAATTTGCGCGCCATAAAATAAGGTTAAGGTACCAGTAGTTGCCCAGTTAAGAGAAATCATCCACGCGAACAATAGTAACTTGCTCTGTCATTAAATAGCGAGAGTCGATGCCTGAAGATACTCTTTAAGCTTTCTAGATTATGTAATAATACCAATTTTAGAAAAAAGTTATGTTATAAAAATTTTACAAGCATATTTAAAAATTCAATAATTGCTTCAGAAGTTGACCACTCTTAAAAATGAAAAAACTAGTAATTGACCCTCTGTTCGTTAGTAGTTGACCACTTATACTAGAAGGAGGGTTAAAGCAATAATGTTGGCAATCATTTTAGTATCGTTTATTTTCAACAATTACCAGCACAAGTTGTAATTAGAATGGAAAGTAGAAATAAAACAATTCAATTCCATAACAAGTTCAATTCGGGAACAGAGTAGACGTGAGTTCTGCTCGATTTCGTGGGCTTATTCATATGAGAAACTACAGGCTTCCACTCATAGTCCAGCACATCAGGCTTTTCTCTCCACTTCCATAATCGCCCGTACATTTCCATGGATGAAATAAAAATAAGTAAAAAAAAAATAAAAAAATAAATAAATAAATTTCTAAAATAAATAATTAAGTAAATGCATTTTAATTTTCCGGTGGTGTTTATAATATCACGCACATGGTTATTTTAAAAAAGTGGACACTGGACGGAGTCAATAATTGACCGTGGATCAGTCAATAGTTGACCATGCGGTCATCCACTAAAACGCAGTATGCTACAAAATTTAGAACTATATTTTGTACTTTTAATAAAGTTAAATACAAAATGGATACATTATAAATCGTAAACAAATTTAAATAACTCGCGTCAGTAATTGACCACGCTTGTCAACTTCTAAAAACTATCAGAATAACAAGATTCAGAATTTGACCCCCCAATAAATTATTGCTTTCTGTGGTTAGAATAACAAAAATGTCGCATTTATCACTTATAAAACGCTGTGAGAATTTGAAAAGTAAATAATTCAGTCACGAAGAGTTCACAACGTATGCATTTGTTTACCTGAACCGTACAGCTGTTCTTAACAGAAACGTTAAGGAAATAGCAATATAGAGGCATATTACTTACCTTAACGAATTTAAACGTCCGTTGTTACTACGCATACTTCTCGTCACGTGTAATTCTTTTGAAATTTAACCGATAGACGTCTTGGCATGTCAGGTGCATTCTTTTCAAAAGAGTATCACTTATGAAAACCTTATTTTTTACGTTTCTCTAAAAACTGGTCAACTACTGATACCTTTACCTTATATGTAAAAGAAATTTACTTCAGTAATTAATTATTAATAGAAAAATGAACGGAGACGAAGCAATGACCTTAAACACTTAAACACTAGTGTATATGTCTATTAAAGTGTTATCAATGCAAATTTCAATCGCATCGAAAACGAACAAGAGCAATTTATTTCTTTCGCTCGATAAAGAATTAAGATTGCGACTTAAGTGCACTCGTTACAATGAATACCTCACGTTTCACGCAATACAGGAACGATCATACAAATCGTCTTATTAGAATTTTTATTACTTAATACGATAATACAAGAACCTAAAGATAAAGTAGAAAGCATAAAATCCCGAAAATAAACTAGCTCCCTTTTAAACTACAACTCTGCATTTTTATCTGCTCGGTACTATAACACCCGGAACATAAAATTACAGAAATAATCCCTTTCTAAAATAATATCAAATACCTCCCTCCCTAAAGCAAAAAGAATTTCCATTCGGGAAATTTGCATGTCACGTATCAAATCTGCGATAATTCAACAACAACGAGACACAGAGACCGGGTGAAGGACCCCGGTGTTCGTGCATCGAAATCGAACGTAAGGAACACAGTTAAATCCACGTAGTATAGGTACTAACAGAGGCACACGTTCGCGTTGCCGACCAGCCACGGCGCAAGAGTCCTTTATTAGCATATCGAGCTATGCCACCGTCTGGGTTGGCGTCGATAAATTCCCGAGTTATGTCAACGCAGATATGTCGCCGGCCGATCGATTAGCATCGATAGTCCTGCCCGTAGGAGTTAGCTGTTATTGTTGCTCGCTGCCCGCAGCAACGCTACCACCGCCAATCCGTTTAACCAGCTTCTGTTCCACATCGAAGCGCGCGCTACCTCTGGAACACGATTCGATCACACGATCGCTATCTCTGATACTTCGAAAAACCCTGGCTAACTCCTCCGTTGAAACTGTATTCGAAGGAGAAAATTGTGGCTGTTGTTACGTCCGTAACCTCCAAGTCTAGCGAACCTCTCTTGTCTTCACACACTCTGCATTCACCAAAATTCCTTCGAGCAGTTACAGCGAAAAGCCACTCAAGGCTGGTGCAATAAATCAGGTAAGAACCGGGCGCGTCACTCGAGACTGTACGAAGCACCGAGAGCCCGACGCTCGAGGATGCCCGTGGGTCGGAGTGCCACGCGTCTAGTTCGTGTCTTCGACATCCTTCGATGCCCCAAAAAAGGGCAATTGTCTAAACTTGGGTAGGCTCGCTGTACTGTCCGGAAAATTCCCAAACCGTCTATCCTTGTCTCAATTTTTCCTCCTCTAACTCATTTCCACCACCCCGAGGACAGGAGAGAGAAGCATCTTAAAAACCGACGCGCTCCCAGCGCGGGCACTCAGTTCCGCATCCTTGCATCAAGGAACGTCCCTGTACCAAAGTTCACAGACATTTAAATAAACTTGTGTGAATTAAATTCTGCGGTAGTCACTGTCCCAGGTAAACTCCTTCAATGGACTGACCGAAACCGGGGGCCCCGAGGTACGAAAGGTACGCAACACTGTACATCGCTAGAGGAACGGAGTAACCGTAAGTTCTCACTAGTCCTTGCTATAGGCTCCCGTTTGTACAGGGTGTTTCGAAACATGTGGGCATAACTTCAGGGATGGATTCAGTAGGGTAAAATAAGAGAAAAAGTTCGTATAAACATATACCCGATATGACATTGTTTCCGAATTATAGCCGTTTATGTCTTCCAGTAATTCTTACGACTTAATTAATTCTTCCAATTAATTAGCCAGCACGATCGCCTGATCTAAATCCATAAAACTTTCTTTCTTATTTGAGCATACTGAATCCATCCCTGAAGTTACGCCCACATGTTTTGAAACACCCTGTATATTCAATCTTGATCCATAATAAGCAACTGTCCTACGGCTCGTAATAAGCAACTCGCTGTTCTCTCTTCTTTATTTGAAGTCGTCTACCGAGTGAGAGATCCGAGAACGAGCGAGAGTGAGAAGCCATAAATTTTTATGATGGAATGAAAAGTGACGTCGTTTAGTAGAAGAATAGAATATGTGTAATTTTTTTCTCACTCTAGTATTAGCGATTCTGGCATGGTGTATTATACATCTCGAGCCCTTCGCTTGCTCTCCATATTCTCGCGTCCCGTTCGAGAACAAAGTCAAGCACGTTGATCCGTAATAAGCAACTTGTCGACCCCCGAGTGAGTTGCTTATTACGGATCGAAACTGTATGCAACTTCTGACCTGAGTCTAACATGGAGCTCCATCGTTGCCCTGCTGCCTTTATAGTATTCTACTGCTGCGACAAATGTGTGCATCTTTCTTATGTTCTAGGTTTTTTGAAAATTTTTCCTTAGCTCTAACTCAAACAGGCTACAGCCTGTAATACCAACTACACTCTGCACTACCTGGTAAAGGAGCTGTCGCTCCTAGGAACCGGTCCAAGCACTCACCCCAAACAAGAAAGAAAAAAAAGTCCAACATGGAGCCCCGCAGTCAAATCCCACATTAAAGAGACTGAAAACCGATTTCTAAGAATACTTAACGCTCCTCCACGTGACTACCCCACGATCTAATATTCCTGACCTAGTAACACATACCCTCACACGAAATACTTTCAATTATACGCACAGCAACCCTCAATAATAAGCAGAACAGGAAACTATAACACAAATGAAATCCCATTAAAACAGAAACGTAACATACCACGTGTCCCCAAAACTACCCTCACTCCTAATTAACCCACGTTAACAGCTTTTTGAAACCTTTTCCTGCATGATTCATGTGTAGCACAACTAACTGAGCATGTAAATTATGTAGGATTACTAGCACTTTGCTTTCGCTCGTTCGTTTCTTAAGAAAGAGAGTGGAATGAGAGCCAGTGTGGGGTAAGATATGGAAGAGAGGAGACCTTAAGTTGAAAGCGTGGAAAGAGAGATTACGTGAAGAAAATTCAGTGCGGAAATTTTCTCATTTCTTTACTTTTCTTAATAAATTATTATTACTACTATTTCAAATACACCATTCCGAACCTCAATCACAAGTCCAATTGAATACCACAATTAGTACTATCATTTCCAGGTAACAAACGGGTTATAGGGCACGCGAACCGCCTCAGACACCATACAAAACAACAGAAATAAAATTTTAAAAGAAGTCTAAAACGGGTCTCCCAGGAGGCCCAAGACGAGACGCACAACCTTTCCTCTCTCCGTCTCTCTCTATCGCCCTTCCTCCTTCACCGATCACAACCGCCAAAAAGAAAAAACAAATCCTACAAAAAGCATATCCAACACACGATCCAGTTAAAAACGAGATCCTCGAACCAAGGTCGCGCCCGCGTGTGTCGCGACGTTTTCTAATTAGCGAAGTGATGTATTAATTAATACTAAGTCCGTATTATAAACTCGACGTTATTGCCGCCATTTAATCGAGAGATTCGAACCACAGGGCGCAACGGTGGCGGGAAGGAAGGGTGGTAGGCGGGTGGGAAATTAATAACTTCGCCGCGGCGAGCCCCCCATTCCGGAGCTCCCTCCCAGAGAACGTCTAATCGATATTCAATTTTACGCCATGTGCTGTCTAGCATGACTGGCGTCGCCGTTCCGATAGCATCAATTATCCTAGGCATCGGTATTTTGATAGATGGCATAATTCCGCGGCGTATATAATATTCTAGCCCCCCCGTAGCGTGACACAGAGAAATAGTGCACCTCCGATTCATCGGGAATAGCTCGGCTCGCCTGACGCGGTTGTGTTCCCGTTCAATGGATATCCGGTTGAACGGGAATTCAACTTCGCGACTACGCCCGCGCGTATTCAACTACCGGCTCGTGCAAACTGATGAATTTAATGTTAATGCAGTTTAGGTAAACTCCGGTTCCCCTATAACCCCCGTCTATCTCGCGAGCGAACCGACGTTAACGTCTACTTACGAGCCTCGAACTTCTCACGGATTGCGCGCGTCCCTTTACTTCGCGAGATAGGAAACTCGAATCTGCGCGATTCACGCGAACTTGTTACATACACGGCTGTTTGCCTTTCGTTTGTAATTTGTTCCACTTCGATTCGGTATTTTCGGGGAGATAGAGGATAAAAAGAAATTGGAAATTCTTAACTTGGCAAGCGGTGGGTAACGTGTTCGATAAATTTGACGAACCGAGGATTGGATTGGATAGAGAATGTACGAAAGAAATTACCCTAGATGTTTGGTAATTGTTTTTGGGGGGGCGAGGGAGGAGGGATGTTTTCTCTTGTACATTATTTCCAGCAATTCCAATCGACAACCGAGTTTCCCAAATACGAGGAAAAAGCGTAGCAAAGGTTGCTCGCATCGCGACGCTCGAACAGAGCGCAATCTATCAAGCTCCTTTCCGCAAAACTCCCCCCCGAGTACAAAGTTATCTTCGCGGTGAAGAAGTCAGGCAAAGAAACCTTGACTGCTCCCCCGAGACACAGCCAAACATTATTTCCCTCTGATCCGACGAATAGGTATCTACCCCTTGGAAAATATAAAGGGGAGAGAACAACGTCGTTCAAACAGAGCGGGGGTGGCAACAAGCTCTTCCGCTGACTGATCAGCTAGAGACGTTAAAACCGCTCGTGAAATCTAGCCGATTCTCTCTTGCACCAGACACTTTCCACGTAGTTTTAAGCCTCGAACTGTAGACTTGGCCAAACGAAAGGGTGAATAGAGGGAGAGATAGAGAATGTGTGTAGAATAGAAAAGGAGAGAGGAACGATGTTTCGACTGGTGAACGACCGTACAACCAGCAGCTTCACGCTCTAACGATAATCGCAATGACAAGGTTTTAGCGCGTAATAGGTTGCGGATAATTATCCTTAATCGGTCTTTCAAGGTAGCGGCAGCTTTACCACCGAGGGAATGGATGTGAACGAAAAGGGGAGGAAAGAGAGAGAGAGAGAGACTGGTGGTGAATTTGGTGGAGGGTCGAGCCACCGAAACGAGAAAGACTGTCCCGAATGCAGTGACCCTCCAAAACAGGAATTGCGCTGTCTAGTTCATGTGCCATTCGCCGCTCGACGTGCCTATTCACTTCCTGCCCGGTATCAAAGGCAAGCACTGGTGACTTCATCCGCGCTTGCGTTCACTCCCAGCAAACCCAGCCCGGTTAAACAACTGTTGTGCACCCGTGCAACCTGTTACGTTTCACCACCTAGCAGCCCGCTGCTCTCTCTCTCTCTCTCTCTCTCCACCACCACCACCATCCTGGTTCGTACATTATTTCCTTCGCGGCGAGAGGAGACACGGTTTTGGCCGAAGATCAACGCCATATTCCACGGTACGTATGTACTTACATTCGCTCTGTACGTTTCCTCGTCGATGAGCGATCTGTTCGTTTCGTTCGTTTGTCCGGTCGAAGCCAACGCGCCACGAAGATTACGCGCGTGGCAACTGTCTCGGCGGGCAAGTGCTCGCGAACGACTTTTCCCGAAGTAACTACAAACTATTCTCGAAACGTGTTACACAACACGTCGCCTGTGTCCCGTCGGAAAGGGGAACGCGAAATGTTCGGCGAACGCGTTGCAGGCTTATTTCGATACTCTCTTTCTGCAGGGATACACCATCGATACACAGGGTGTTTCTAATATTAGGTGTACAGATTTAGGCGTTACGCTATCGTGGATGATTTAAGAACGATTGTAACTTCTTGGTGGATTGTGGACCTTTAAAGGGATGACGATGTTTAACCCCTTGGCGCTCACGTTTTTCTCAATTTGTTGTGCCAGAAATAATCAATTTTATTTTTCTTTTGAATTATATCTTACCCATACGGAAATAAATTCATTATTGTTTAGAATGCTGTAACTCAAAAAAAAAAGTTATCGGAGGATTAGTTGTAGACGTGTTGTGTAAAATTTGAGCCTTGGTAACATCTTTGGATAAATTATGAGACATGTTCGAGAAATGTTACAGAGTATCCTCAATTTTATCTTAATCTACATGTAAAGTGGTTCGTTTTTTCAGTCAGAGTCAGAATAACAGAAGAGGAGTTCAATAATTCTTCTCATAACAGATGCATATACACGTGTCTTCAAAAGAATGTTAACAGATATACTGTCTTTCTTAGATAATATGTTTTATTCACCAATATTTCAAGGTGTTCAGAAATATTTGGAACTCCACGTGCTAATCACGTAACATTTAAAAAAAAACACACACAGCTGATAACATCATATATCATATTAAAAAATGCGTTTCATCTTCAAAAAGTCTCCACTCGTCCACTTTCTTCCATATCCTTGCAATCGCATTTGCGTAACAAAATTTCCTTTAAAGCACCCTGCATAATAACAAAACTAAAAACAGAGAAATTCGCCCATAAACAAAAAATCAATTAAAAACACTGTCCCTATCTCGAAAACTCGCGAAATAAACCAGCACCTCTAAAAAAAAGAAAAGCGCACAGAAAAATGTAGATCCAGCGGCGCGTAACTTTAAAAAGCAGCTCGAAGAGAAAGCACTCACGAGTCCCTATTCACACGACACTTCCTCACCGCTTCACTCGCGCAATTGGACACCTCGTTTAAACGCAGCCCGCGCTTTATTATAAGACAATTACTGCCATCAGAGCGTCGCTCTAAAATATCGTTCTTTGTACACCGCGGCGGACCGTTTCCCTGCGCAGTATTTCACGCCGATTTATCTCCCCGACCGCAAAGGTTAAATTCGATTCTCCGGCCGAATCATTTATGAATAGCGGTTAAGACGACGACACTTTCTCTACGGTGGCGGCTCTCCGCCGCGAGGAGGAGACGGTCCGCATTAAGAACGTCTAATTAGAGGCAGTGCTACATTCATTAAGAACAGAACACGCCAGAGAGGGAGAGAGAGAGAGAGAGACAGTCTCTCCCTTAATTCTGCGCCGCAGTTCCGTCTGATTTACGTCCTCGTTGTCGCTGCTACTGCTACGAGCACAGCGTTCCTACGACTTCCTCTCTGTCGTCTTACCGGAATAAGCCCCCAATGAGGTTACCAAATACAATTCAGTACACGAACCGCCGCCGTGGAATCGCTCGTGTGTACCTGAGAGACGCATCCGCCTCGACCTCTCTACCTAACCTACGTACTTTAATACCGATAACGTTCGACCACGAGGAAGCAACATTGTACCAACTGTTAGCTGGAAGAATGCGTAACACTGCTTCTTACGTGTACGCGAGGGAATTCATTGGGTAGTTTACTGCGTTGCTGAACACACCGTCGAGAAAACGCGAAGGAAACGGTTGGTTAAACGATTTTACTTATTTGATGGGTGTGTTTAGGTTAGCGGTAATGAATAGTACAGTTGTTAGAGTTGTTGCTACAAGTCTGTTGATAATGCGTTCTGCAGTTGTGTACTACAAGTGCGTAACGTTTGCGGTATCTGTTGAATCGAAGTATTGTTACTATTTTTTACCACGTGACCAGTTGTGTATGTGCATCATTAGACGACACTCTCTCTGTTTTTGCATTGAAGGCTTCGAGTTAATAAATCACTCCTGTCGTTTGTTTTAGAGACATTAAGATAGCCGCTCTATTATTAGTGCGCATCAAGGAAGAAACGCGAGCTGTGATCCGTTTCTTATGGTTCAAATCTACTGTGGAAGTAGTGCAGTACTGTGAAACAGTATCTACGAGGGGATAGGGAAATTTGAAAATGGATGGACCCGTGTGAAATATTAAGATGGAGCTGGACGTCTAGTGTTCACTGTTCGTGAATTAATTATGAGTGATTCAAACTGTATTGTCTTTGGTCTTGTTTGAATCATAAAAATCTTACCAGCGAGAAGAATGTCACTGTAAATATGAATTTGTTACTTGTTTGCGAAAAGATTAATAGTGGAATGTTCACAGGTAAGGCTTTTCAACTCTGCATCACGAACAGTTCGCGAACAGACACAGCGACTAATATTCGGACACTCTTCAGAACAGTATAACTTTTTTAAAATTGAACCTAGCGACTTGAATTTTTTAAGAAATTAGAAGGACGTGTGCAAAAAATTTGGAAAAAATTGCAATTTGCGGGAATTACGACGGAAATTGTAAAGGACACCGTTTACAACTTTCTCACCCGAGCTTGTAATGAAAACTTGAAACACGTTTCACAGATCTGTGTCAATTATACCCTGAAAATCTCATCGAAATCGCGAACGAAAAGTCAAGGAACTACATGTTACAAAAGATAGAAACCTACACCTACCAATAAATTTTATAAATACATTCCCGATAATTATTCACTTACCCTTCTAATATAATCGTAAGTATAATACGTCTTTGTTATACCGTCTTAACTGCACATTGTTCACTCTGATACGATAAAGAATGAAAAGTAACAACATTGCAGAGTAACGCTATAAAGATTACCGCGGCAATAAATCAAGTTAAGAGTAACGAAAGATTCGAACGGAAGAATCGAAAGGCAACGCAACCATGATTATTTCCTTCTTCAACTCGCCAGTGAGAGTAAAAAAAAACGAAGGAAAATTCTTCTTTACACGAAGAAGCAACAAGAAGCTACCCACATGGAGACGACAGAATCTCGCGTCGCTGCACCCACTCGAGGCGGGCCGATATATCGATTCTCCGGGGTCATGGGATTTAGCAGCCCCGCGTGGAACCTAGTACAGGTCGGGCAGACGGGTGTTTGAGGAAACCTCCCTAAGGGCAGCAATATCTGGTAGGCAAGACGATGGTTGGTGACCCCATCGGCCGTGTAACGTTGACAACACGAGCTAGACGAGGAATATTTGCGCAACTATTACGTTACGGTTCCATCCACGGTGCGTCTCGTCCTCTCGCCAAGGACTAAGAAAAGGCGACACGCGACGAAACGGTGTCCGGTTGCGAGACAAACACCGGGTATACAGTACAAAGGTGTCGTCCTCTGGATAAAACCCGGGAGTCTCGAGATATATATTTCGCTTGTGCACGGCCAATAAACGGCTATTTACACGCGCGGAAAGGAGCGTGCGAGGGAGGACGAAGAAGAAGAGAGAGAAGGAAAAAAAGGCTCGGGGAATTTAATCGCGCAATTCCAATCTGGTGAACGCGACAGGACGCAGTTTAACGCAGTTTGTCTTCGGATGCATATGCAGATGGAATCTCGTTAAGCGGGCGTGGATGCAAATGCAATCTCGAGGCGACGTGCAACTACGTAATGAGAGAAGATCAGTTACGGGGTGAATTCGCGTAATTTGCACCTCACGCGCGTCCAATTTTTCTCGTTCGCTTGTCCTCAGGCCGAGCGCGCGCGCGCTGGTTTCTTCCGTCAACGTGAAATCGAAAGCGAGCCACGTGAAGGTTTCCCTTTTGAACTTTGCAGGCGGGGTACGTTCGAGCGAACAATGTTGCGTGTTACTTTGCTGTATAGGGTTTCTACTTGTCTTCGAGCTTTCTGACGGAGATACGATTGATCTGATCGGAAATATTCCGATCCCGGTCCCTTTTTAGAAACTTCACTGTGTATTTGTAAAAATTTAAACGCGATTTTAATTTTCAAAATAATCCCGGTTATCGTGCAGAATGCATTGGCTTGACTTTTAAATCTTGGAAAGGATATGGATTGCTGGGTATCTCCAAGTTGAAACAAAATTTTTAACTGGTTCAATGTAAAAGTACCTAATATTATATTTAGATCGTTTTTTCTATCCTGTGTACATAATTGAACCTACTCTTGTATTCTATTTAATCAGTACCCCACTTTTTTCCACTGGATCATAAAATACTACGACGAGCATACACGCAATTATAAATTTTATTATATTATAGATCCGTGTTTTATGTATAATGGAATATAATTATAAATACTGTCCTTTTGTACTCCAACGCAATATCGGCCAGGCTCAAGCCTTTCCAGCCTAAATTATAAAGCCTGCAAGGGTTTTCGATGGATAGGAGGATAGTGCGTCTATCTGGATTGCTTAGTACCCACACAGTAAGTTCTTTCAAAGTCTTTATTAATTAGCTGGCTCGCGAGGTTTACACTTCACTGCTTACCGCTTACCGACTGACTGACTGACTTCCAGTCACCTCGCGAGCTTCTTTCTCACCCTCTTCTTTTTCCTGATTGGTTACCCCCAACGTATTGGTTGTAACCAATCAGGAATTTTGTCTTTAACCCGCCGCTAGTCCTTTGCGCCCTTGGCGCGCTTTTTCCAGGACCGCGGCGAATTATGGTGGGGGCGTATTGTCCACTGTAGCGCATTTGGCGACGCCGTGGATTTTCCTCCAGGTCCGGTACTCGAGACATGTGGCCTGGGCCTCTGGGCCCGTACGCGGACCTTTCGGCAACCCTTGGTTTATGACTTGGCAAATTGTTATTGAGACCGTTGGTGAAAGTTTCTACGAAAACATGAATTGTTAGATTTATTAAACGTTAAACAGACTAAAACGGTTTTCTCAAAAATAGCTTTGCTGGCGCGCACGTCATATACCGTGTTGGTCGTCCGCGCGGCAAATGCTTGCTTCTGCAGTACAGCTGGTCGCCACAAGCCTTCCTTTAAAAAAATTCGTTCATTAGTTCTGACATTTAGGTATTTCCAATAGCACGAGAAAATTAATTTCCTAATTTCCCTGCTTTTGCCCCCAGAGTGAGATTTTTTAGTGGTAACACAAGATTAACACAACATTATGTTTACTGCATGAAAAGAAGAAAAATTTGGGCCCGCTAAAAAGGGTTGAACCTCGCTGCATTCCTCGCGCTCCAACAAAGTCACGTCCAATTTAATTCGCGCATTAAGAACGTTGCGATTCTTCGAGACCGCGAGAATTCCCCGTTCACGGAACTTCGAACTCTCTCAGAAAGAAAAAATTCGAGGGGGAAACGTTCGAGAATAGAGAATAAGATCGGAACAATGCGTCCGCGTTTCACCTTCCCCCTGGTGTTCCCATTGTGCGTTTTAAAGGGAACGTGTCCGACGTGCACAGCCATGGCGACGCGACGCGAGACCGCAAACGCACCGCACCGATCCTTGAAACTTTTTCATGACGTAGTCATTTTCTCTTCATGACGCGACACGTGACTGCGCATGCAGCGAACGCGATGGATGGAACCCATCGCTTTGGTAGGCGACACGCGACGATCGATCACGCACACGCGCGAACCAGATTTCCGTGACATACCTGTTCTCTCGTCGGCGGAACGATGTTCTTGAACTAGGTAAACTACGTGCAATGTCTTGCTACCTACCTACCTACCTACCTCTACCAACCCCCCTTTTTCCCTCCGCCGTGTGTCTTGCTGTTCTACGCCGTAATAACGAGAAGGAAAGAAAACGGCTAGGGGAGAAAACAGGCAAGAGCGAAACGAACGTGAAGGGGACAGAACGGACACGCGTCGCGGCGTTCGAACAAGTTGCATCGCATTCCGTAAAACTTCGACAAATTGCTCGACTCTTGTTAGAAAAGTATAATACATCTTGTACGTTTCGATATTGATACGTATTGATCTGTGCTGTTTTTTCTGGGTTTTCTTCTTTTTCTGTTTGATCTGACGAGTTTCGTCAAACAGACGATGGCGCGAATGTTTGAATCCTTAATGCTCACATTTTTCTCAACTTGATATGCCGAAAATGATCAATCAAAATCAATTTTATCTTTCGACACTTTCCGTGCCGCGTGGGTCGCAAACGCCCCACTCTGAAGTCCGTTTGATATTTCGGCATTTTCCTTCCGTTGACGAAAACTATACAACTACGGCGATAATTTGTTGAAACAGAAATTTTTCCCTCGCTCTATAGTGCAGCTTAAACGTTACCTTTTTCTTGATAACAATGATTTTTGCAATATTATAAATATTAGAAGACATATAGGGTCGAAAGCAAAACTGTTAGCATACGATCCACGTCTGGCACGGAACGTGTTAAGTAAATAAAATAAAATAAAATAAGTTTCCCAATTATTTACAATGCTGTGACTTACATTTTTGCGCAATGTGAAGAGTGAAGGAAAATAATTAAACAAATTTGCAATTTTTGGAGGATTTGTCGTGCAAGTGTAAGATACGGACATGAGCGTTAAGGGGTTAACACTCTATAAGGTCACGTGACTCAGAAGTTACTTACCTATCCACTTATCTATATCTTATAAGCCTCGTTTCACTTTTTTATTACTGCACTATGTCATTCTATCAGGAGTTACCAACGTGGGATACGCATTTCCCTCGTGTATACGCGGTAAAACTTTTAAGGGTACGCCACGAGAGCTCAAAGGTCACTAGATCTAGTAACAAATTCGTTAACAAAATCTATCTATCTATATACAAGAGGTACGCCAATTGCAAACACATTTTCAGGGCATATGTGAAGCATAAAAGGTTGAGAACTACTGTGTTATATTTGTTAATATAATAATTGAGGCCATTGAGAAAAAAGGTCACGCAAGCTGATTCCTTAAATCGTTTAAATCGACTCAGGTATGTGTTACTATTGAGAATAGATTATATTTTGAATTTTTCTGCTGCGAGTTTCTCTGCTTAACGTAGGCCCAGGCCCGGCCATAAAAGCCATGGGTCCGCTGACCGTGGTTCCGATCCAAGTATACAACAAATGCTTCTCCGCATTTTAAGCAGTCGTGCGACAACCCCGAACTGAGTACCTGTTTTTCACTCGGGTTTTCGCCTCCGTTGTTTTCTATTACATTTATATCAATAAACGTTTTTTCTTTCTCTGCAGTCGATTGAGTCAATCTTTATTCGCAAATTAAAGATCCTCAATAGTTACATACACTACCGGCCAAAAGTTTGAAATCACTGAGCACTGCAATTTACACAAAAATTTCCTTTATTCGCAAATTAAAGATCCTCAATAGTTACATACACTACCGGCCAAAAGTTTGAAATCACCGAGCACTGCAATTTACACAAAAATTTCCAGAAAAACGTCAGCGACTTTGAGAATTTCTTATCGTTCGAATCAATTGATATGAGATAAACTGATTAATGTAGAATTGAGATAAACTTCAAATCTATAAAAAATTAGCAGCAGATTTAATATCGACGAAAAGTGGGAGGTGATTCCAAACTTTTGGCCGGTAGTGTATGTATATAACACATCAATGACATACTTCTCGTTTCAATTTAATTGCGCTACTTTTTATTAACTAATGCGACAACGAAAACTTCGAAATCGATTTTCATGAAATGGCATTTTAACTTACGTGCCCCTTTTTTAAGCCGGTTACAGCCGGTTAATGGTACATAATCGATACGCGTGATCAACGGCGGCGAATTCGGCGCGTGAACGATATTTGTATTCCGTTCGAAGTTTAATTATACTGCTGGTAGTTGTCCACGCGGTAATTACGTGGGAATTTTGTAATTCATTAACGAGTGCGACGTCTGCTAATTTACTAGTCATTGTCGTGAATGCGCAATTAAACCGTGACTCATGGGAAATATTAATAAGGAAGGAGGTCTCGGGTGAGCCGTGATACGTTTTCAAAACGGACTCTCGTCCACCTTCCCGTAACGTTCGTTTATATTCTTCTGTCTTCTGTTTCTCCGATTTATAATTACCTTCGATTGTTACTCATCTGGTACATGATCGGTTTCAATGGTATACTACAAAGCTACGCTATCTCGGTGCCCAGTCTCTGGAACCTATTGTTCGAAAATGGCATAGTTCGCAACTCAATCAATTTACCAACCCTAGTTACCCTCCACTATTCAGACAATTTAAAACTCACGACCTATGGAACTTGCCAATTGCAAAATTGCACATGTTTGGAAACGATGAATACCGAATAAACTACCAAATACTACGCTATTTTTCCTTCGAATTTCCAATCTCCTACTGTCGAATTACTCGTAGAACATCGAAATTAGCTTTGAAAATTAAAAACTCTGAATAACATTTCGTTTAAAGGTGTAGACCCCTTGATATCTAATTCGCGATACACGCGAAGAGGGCAGGTAGTGAATTAAAATATGTTATCAATGACAGTACAATTGTGTAAATAGAAATTTTGAAAAGAATCAATATTTTTATTCTTTTCTAATTTCGCAAATGGACTTTTCCTTTTCTTATTTATACAGTGTGAAGGATGTAAAAACAGTAGAGAAGCGATTCGCTGACAACCGAATAGTGACTTTCTGGTACATAATATCGTACTTGACAGTCATCAACCGAAATTTATAATACACCGGAGCAAATTATCCAAGTTCCAGCACCAAGATCACCACGAACTAATTACACGTTGCAACGCAACAATTCCCATAATTTACATTCCACAAACTCATCTACACATAACGACCAACGCATTAACACGTTCCGTGCCACGTGTACCATCGTTGATAATTTCTGAAAGTAGAACTTCCATTAGGTGAAAAAGAATATTCTCGATTCGCATAAAAGTAGATTGAACTGGCAAAAATATAATATTTTCTGCAATTAAAATAATTTTAAAATGGTAAATTTTCTACAATTAAATATTTTAAGGTGATATTTTAACTTCGCCTTTTATATTTGCTAGGAGATCTGACTCCGAAAGAAGCCAAGAAAATCGAACACTTTTTCTGCGACTCTTATGGCAGACTTGAAGCTTACCCCTTTTGGTTACTGTGAGTTTCGACGCGTGGAAAGTAAGCTCGGAGACTCAAGTTTTTTCGGTTCGCTTTAACAAAGGGATATTTCATGGGAGATCTGACTTCGAAAGAATCCAAGAAAATGGAACTTTTTGTGTGACTTGAAGCTTAACCCTTTGGTTACTGAGTTTCAATATGTGAAAATAAGCTTTAAGACTGAGTTTTAAGAAGCAGGATAATATTTTTTATTGAAGGAAATCTGGGTTGCCAAATTTTTGATTCACAGGATAATAGACATTCTTATACAGTTCACAGTCTCGGTAAATAATTAATAAACAATAATAATGTAATATACAGTAGGCAATCTTGCTTGATATGGCGCAACGGGGGAAAACGAGTTATCTTATTATTCAATCCATCAATGTTTAAAACACGTTTCATTTATTAAAGGAATGACTGTCTTTAATATATTAAAATACAAACGCGTGTTTCTTAATTTAATTGAAACATTGATTAATTCAAAATACAAGGCAAAATAAACGACAAAATATCGAACCCTAGAATTACAATTAATTATTACAATTTTCATTTCTATGTCAAATAAATTCATTTCATTTTTACATAAAATAAAAACACGAATATGAAACTTTCAGCAACTCGACTACAAAATAAACGCGTTTTATTACAATTCACAAAACGGCGTTACCACCAATTTTCACCAATTACAAAATAATACACTTACTTCCTAATTAAGATTACTTTTCCGCTAGAGCGAAATCTCGTGGAATATTTACACATCGCAACGTGATTACTCCAGATAGAGACCGTCAATTGGCTTTAGTAGATAACGCAAGTTTTAATTAGGACGTGAATTGGCTCGGTCAATAAAGTGTTGATTACACGTTGAAGAGATTGAATTTCCGACTAAAGAATGAACCTAGTTAACAGGTTAAGGGATTCACACAAAAGCTGTCCATCGTTTACAACGTTTCCCCCCCTGGTCGAGATCCTGCCGTACACCATCGAGCGGTATCAAAAGAGCGGCAGAGGCATCATCCGATCGTGGTTACGCAGACGAACAGCTCGGCATCCTAACGAGGCTCGATCGGTCTCTTTCGGTCATGGCGTAGCGTGACAGGAATATGCGTAAGCAGTAACACGTGACCGAGCACACGATCGCACGCAGCGCATCGAGGAAACAATGCAACCGTGCGGCGTACACGCGACGATCGATCACGCACCGATGTAAACACACCCGTTCCTCGGCGGTGCTCGTCCACCGGTGCATGCCGCCGCTTCCTGCCGCGAGTGTCACTCTCTCAGCGCGCCGGACATGCCTCGTTTGCAATTATTTCTCCGTTTCCTTGGCGGATGTCGCGAACCAGTCGCGACAGATTCGCGCGTTCCGCTCACCGGACCTCGCGAAAACATTCTATGTAGTCGGGATGCGTTGGATCGCGTGATGCGAAATTTTGGAATTTTCTGGCAGGCGTGGAAGTTTAACCCTTTTTAACCCTTTCGAGTAAAGATTTGTGACAATAGAGAGTGGGGTATGTAAAACCTAATCACTTAATTCAGAAGGTGAATATGGTGGAAGAAATGGCAAAACATGAGGAGATTTCATGTTTGGTTTAAAATTTTAGAGTCCAAGATCATTGCAATTTTCATAGATTTTTCAGGGAAAAATGGAAATCGTTTTTTAACGCTTTCTTGAACAGTAGAACGCGTACGTCTCGCTCGAGTACTCGAGTAAAAATTTGTGTCAATATAGAGGGTATGTAAAATCTAGCCACCTAATTCAGAGGGTGAATAAGTAGAAATATTTTTGTGTTGATGGAAGAAATGGCAAAAAATAGAGGGAAATTTCACGTTTTATTTCAAATTTTAGAGTCCAAGGTCGTTAGAATTTTCAGGGATTTTTCAGGGAGTAATGGAAATCGTTTTTTAACACTTTCGTGAGCAGTGGAACGAATATGGCTCGATTGAAGATCGATGTCAATATAGAGGATGGATCACGTGAAATAAACCACTTAATTCAAGAGGTAAATAAGTGAAAGAAATATTTTGTTGATGGCAAAAAATGAAAGGAAATAAATTTTAGAGTCCTAGATCATTTTAATGTCATATTATTATGCATGTTTACTATAACGTACAGTAGGAACAAATACATACATTCGTATAAAAAAAAAAAAAGAACAGAAAGAAATGGTACTTATAAAAAATTTTTCTTGCATCTTATTAACCCTTTGAACCCATTTAAATTATGCATAAAAATCCTCGTATCAACATAGCTAGAAAAGATAATTAAGTCTACGCTGTATAATATTATGCACGAAGGATGTCATAATCGGTAGATAAATAACAAACTTTTTCCAAGAATAATTCAAACATTTTATTCGTTGAAACAGTCCTTTTGCCAAGGCGAATCCACCAGAAAAATTCCTCTCTCTCTCTCGAAGTCCTTGTCTTTGAAGGACAGAAAGTTTGCGGAGGTCCTTTCGACCTCGTTCAAACGTTTTATTTCCTATGTAATGTTCGGAACTGTGAAGCAAGTGATAATCTATCGGCAAAAGTTCCGGTGAATATAGAGAATGTGGTAAGATTTCGTAGCCCAAATCGTTCAGCTTTCGCAAGGTCATCTTTCATTGCGATAAGTTTTCCATACAATTCCCTCCATTATGAATCAGCACTGATCTTCTATCCTGGCTTCAATAATGAAAAGTGAACGACAGCTCGCAAACCCCTAAATTTTCCAAAAATAAACTACCAAAAATTGTACGAACTTTAGTACGCAAAAATTCAGAATTTTTCAACGCTAATCTAATCACTTGAAATTCGCAAACGATTAGCAATTGAATATTTCATACACGACCTAACAATAGAATTATTCAGAGTAGATATAGACGATGCTCTGATTAACTCGCCGAAGAGGCACAGATACACACCGGAACAAGACGAGATAATCGCGCACGTGGTAGTAGAATGAATGATATTTGAATAAATGAATTTCGTTTATCGTAAAGAATCGCAGTGGAATGCTGGAACTGGTTCATTCCCGTGGCACGATATAACAGCGAATTAGATGCCGGGGAATGTTTCAATTTGCTTTATCGAGCATTTTTGAAATGTCTGCGCAATCTGAACGCGATATCTGGGATAATTCGGTCGCGGAAAGTGGATCGTAAAAGGGTAGGAAAGTATCGGTGGCCAAATAGAAACTTTCATGTGCCTATAAAGATAATGGTGCTATCACAAAGCCGCATGAATGATCTAAATCATACCTTACGAAACCAC
>NW_017100341.1:546320-556078 GCF_001263275.1 Habropoda laboriosa | reverse complement strand
GGCGCAACAAAAGTACACAAACAACCTCGAAAAAAAATATATAAAATCTCGTAGAAAATCGAGTGTATCGTTAAAAAGAGAATAGAGGGGGGGGGCAGAATGAATTAAGCCCAATCACTACCATTAGAGCCACTGAATTCGTATAAATCACCAGCCTCAGATCCCGCATTCGTTAAACAATCATTGTCCATTCGGTGTACAACAAATCGAGCGGATCCGCGCGATAATCCAGCGGTTAGTTGCGACACGCCTGGGTCGCGTAAATCACGTTATCTCGCGGCGCCGCGATGACAATCGTCGGAAAATTATCATCGACCGTCAGATAACGCAACCGGTACATCGGTGAAACGTATCGCGTGCGTATCGTTCGAGTCGCGCGCGTTCTCGACGAAACGAAAAATAAAAAAAAAAAAAAAAGAAAGAAGCTACCACACATCGGTGAACGGACGACGATTGATAAAGCTCGACCCCTTTTCTCGCTTCCTTTCTTTTTTTTTTTTCTATTCTCACACGTCGCTGTATGCAGGAACTTCTCGCGCGGCCGATGCAACAACGGCGAGAGGGGACGATGGTGCACCAAGTGCACACACAGTGTCTGCCATATTGATTGGCTTGCTCAGTATTACGTAATGTCATTAACACGTCGCTTACACATGCGCTTACCACGTCCCGTGCCTCTCTATGCCCCTTTTAGAGCCGACGTTCCAACTGCATCCTCTTTTCTCTCCCTTCTATTCCACCGTTCTCTCTCTCTTCTACGTTCCTCTACCACGTCTATGAAACGTGTACACACGCCTGCATCCAGCAAGTGCAACAAGGACGGCATAGGAAGAGATGTGAAGTACGAAGCAGATGGGTCATCGAGTGGAACAGAGAGAAAGAACAAACACGCGTGCAGACACGTATCGCGGTCGCATAAACCATCGTAAAATAATGCATGTGACGAGAGCAGAATGCACAGGGAACGGGTGAACGTGTACGCGTGCCTCCTGCTTGCACTTCTCTTCGTCTCTCTCTCTCTCTCTCACTCTAGTTTCTCCTCTTTCTCTATTCTTTGCTTTGTCTAACTGTACCGCGTGTGCTCGCTCGTTCGTTTCTCTCGCTCGAGCACACACACACGTGTGTACACGCACGGAATATAGTGTATATATATATATATTCGTAGAGTTCTCCAAAATGTTCTGCTGCTCTACCTAAAGTCCTCGTTCGTTGCATGGCCGATCAAACGAACACGTGACATCGGTTTGTCGACGACAGGAGAGCACACGGATGGTGCACGCGCTGCGCTGGTACCAACCGGAGGGATACGACGCACGGTCGAACCGTGTGCAGCGAGGATAATTTACCGTGAATATCGGAATATTCGCCGGCTGATCGCCGCTATTACTGGATTATAAATTTTCTAGAAAGAGAGATACACATACAGACGCGTGTGTGTACGTGCGCCGCGTCCATGAATTATGCACCCTCGTGTGGTTTAATAGGGTCACCGGTGTAAGGTATGCGTGAGCGCGGCCAGAGAAAGTGGTTTGGACGAACGTTCGAGTGTCTCGGAGCAAATAAATAGATCGAATTTCTTTAGTTTTGCTATCCTGGAAAATTCGTTATTCCGCGAAACTCATCTCTTTTCCTTTCATTTTTCTGTATTTTCGCATTAAACATCTGCCGAACGGAAGTGTCGACGCGTCGAAATGAATTTTTAAAACGGCTCCGCTCGGTGAAATTTTCATCGCGTACCTCGATTGATGCTCTTTATTAATTTATTAAATTGATCGAAACGAGCGTACACGGAGGGTGAAACGTAGCAATTAATGATACCATCGTGAATAAAACGGGATTGTTTTTGGTTACAAGTAAAATAATGTTTTTCACGGAGCAAATTAATTTTCTGAACGGGACGCAAACATGTCTCGTTTGCCTCGTGGAAAAATTCTAACGGGCAAATATTCATCGATAATGCGTGAAATTTATACGAATCGGATAAATTGAAGAATATCTTCGAATAACAATTATTCGCGAAAGTTTTTCAATCGAGATGTTATTTCGTTAAATCCTATATATATATATATCCTATATGATTTCCGCGTGAAAATTTCATCGACGTTTCCACACGCGAATCGTTCATCATTTTCACGTTTTCTTTTCCGTGTATCCTCCACGTTTCCGATTAATTTCCAAACTGGTGCGTAGCACAGTGACGCAGCCAGGATACGTCAATGGAACACATCCGTATATTCGAAAATAGTTCGAAGCTGTTTATTTTTAGCGCTAAATATGCTCCTGGACGTGTTACTCAATAACCGTGAATAACGGTGAGCGTGGTAATTTCGCTAGATAGGCGTATATTCAAAACGGGCTCTGATTAACGTATTCAAGGTTGCGAGAACGCGCGACAAATCCTCTAACCGCAGAACGAACATTATAAACACGATCACAATCTGTCGATTTCTCTTTCGGTGTTGCCGCCACGGAGAAACGTGTTGGCGCGTGAGAAAGTTGGATCGAACGAAACTCGATCGACGGACGGAATCGAAAAATCGATTGAAACGAGATCGCTCGATCGGATATCGCGACACGACAAAGTTGTTCATGGTTAATGCATTCCAGCTCGCTAGTACGAGCTTGGACGCGATTTTTCTCTCTGATTCTCTCTCGGTCTCAGAGAGCCTTGCGCTGCCTCGTCGTAAGGCTTCAGTCAACGATCGAGCCAGTGCCACTCGTCAGAGCGTAGGCTCGTTTCGTGGTTGCCTCGCGGCTGGATCGTTGTCAAAAGACGCGGAGAAATACTTTCCGTCGAAATCTGGGGAAACGTTTACGTCGAAGAATAGACAGTCAAAGGAACTAATTTTAGGCAGTCCAAATCCATACGTGCATCCCGTAAAAGGATTTTCAAAGAAAATCCGGAATGCTCCGAATACCTCTCCGTCAGTTTTCTAGCACACTGTTCCAACACAGCCAATTCGTACTCCAACGTTCCTCGACAAATCAACCTATATAGTAGTAACAAAAATTCTTACCGAATTTAATTCAATTTAGAACAAATTTTTCAATTTAATTTAACTCTGAATTTAATAATTTATTGCATTAACTCTTTGCGGGATATTCCCGACAAAGCGTTTTTACCTTCTGCACGCTCTGTGGCCGCCTTTTGCCCGCAGAAACGGGGAAAAAGTAATAATACGCACACAGCTTGAACAAACTCGTTCGAATAAAATTTATACGTTTTTGGGAGAATAATCGACCGAGTGCGCTCTACCAAGAAATAATTCCGACTAACCTGCCTACGGAGAGAGTTCAGATGGAAAACAGTAGAAAGGAAAATACCTTCGTAAATTAGCCATCTAAAATTTCTTAAAATCAACAAAGAATGTCATCGTGTAAATCAAAGATTTTTCCAATCCGAGTCTACTCTCTTCCGTTGCAAATTGCATTATCGCCCAACAGCGTTGCTATGAAACCCACCCACGATACGAAGCTGCACCGGCAATATATTAGAACCAACGCAATTTCTATTCACTCGCGGAGAGACAAAAATACGCGAACGGGGGAGAAGAAAAAAAAGCACCTCAGCCCGGTATGACCCACTTCGCCGACTCCTAGAGCACGATGGATATTTCCGCCTTTCGAGTGATCCAGCTGGATCCTGCTCGTCTGTAACGAAACGGGAAGCTGGCGGTGCGAGGCAAGAAACTAGCCTGAGCAAGGTCCAGAAGAGCAGGATTCGCGTTTCCTGGTGCGTCCCGCCTGTTTACGCGTAATTCAACGCGAAATTCTGTTAGTCTCGTGCTGGCCGCAACCGTCACGCGGCTTTACCGAAGTTTGCGGGTGACTACGTGGGCGGCGGATATTTTCGGACGCTTTCATGAACCGCAGGCCAGAAATTTATGTGGACGGGCCGGGAATGCGCTCGCGGAAGAGTCGAGGCATCGCGAAGAAAACGATGCGGTAAAAGGGGAAAGAAACGCGTAAACTCGATAGAATGGAAATGTTCACATCTCTCTCTTTCTCCCTTATTCCAGCTACTTCTCCGCCACGGTTTCGATCCCTATATAATGTATCCATGTACCTTGTACATAAGAGATAGCTTCTCATCCAACGGTTTCCCGTTGGTATTCCCCAGCTTTCTCTCTCTCTCTCTCTTTCTCTTCTAGCTTCCCCATCGGCTCTTTTTCTTCACCTCATCCGTTCGTCGCCGTCGTCCACGTTCACCTCTGTCTTTCCCTTGGCTTCTCCTCATCTAGCGAGCTAAGTAGATTACTCAACAAGTGGTGGCCAAATCCTCCGTAGTTGCCAACCGTTACGATTTTAACGCCGACGTCCGACCAGATTCTCTTTCCGGCTGTTGTAAATCAGGATATCGGGAAAAAATAACCTGTTTCGCTAAACGCTGCCTCCTTTGTACCCGCTGTCCGGTATACGACATGAATATATGTATATCGTTCGAAACAGTTGTTTTATTGGCAGGAGCGTGTTCCTTGCCAGTTCACGTCCGTTAAATTGAACATGTTCGGTGATTTGCTTTTGTCGTAAAAGATAATTGCTTCCATTCTGCGAGATTCTTGTGTTAATAGACTTGTGGTATAGGGAATTTAACGATAATAATTTCTTTGCTCGCGGGTACGTTCCGCGGGATTGAGAGGTATTAGACTGAATAGTAAAATTGCGTAAATCGCAGAAGTAAGTATGCACGTGTCGGAACGTTTTAATAGAAGGTGTGAAAAATGTTGTAATGGAGAAATCAACGAGATACTCAAAGTATGGCAGAAAGTCGTAAAACTAAATAGCACACACATCGTTGATTAGGTACGTTTTATATAAAAGTAGTAGTTACTTAACACGTTCGATACAAAAGTACGTAACGTAATCGTCCAAAGTGTGACAACTTATCCCACCCCATTTACGACTGATTTCTCCCATTTAAATAGCACTGTTAATTGAATTATTTTCACAACAACTCGCGCACAGACTTCTCCCCGTCTCGATAAAACCGTTTGTAAGTAGACAAGTTCAAACTGTCCCGAGTCATACGTGATTCGCTAGAAAATGAACGTGTTGATATTCTTGTAAAGATGCGTGAACGAACTTATCGCTCAACCTAACGCACAGCGAATGAGGAACTATATATTCGCAGATAGGTGAACGACACAAAATCACGTTAGCTAGTAGGCTATACATCAGGCGTCGTAAACTTTTATCACGAATATTGCACGCTGTCAAATATAACGGGGATTCCATCTAGCTAGGGCACGGAGGAGATAAACTGGTCTGCATTATCGGGTCTTATAGACGAGAAAGGGTCGGCGCATCAGCGTCAGAAAACCGAAGATACCGGTACAAAACGCAGTCGGAGTAGCACTCTTAAAACAAATCTCCCTCTCCCAATGATCTCTCCTCTCTCTCTCTCTCTCTCTTCTTCTCCCTTTGACTCGCGCTTTTCTGTTTCTCTTGGCCGTGGATGCCGCACCGCGCCCCTCCTCCCTCACCTTCTAGACCGCTTTCTAGCTGCACAGCTTCTCATCTTCTTATTGTCCCCCTTTTTTCCCCTTCTTTTTGGCCTTCCTTCTCGAGCTCTTCGTCTTATTTCCCTTTGTCTCTCTGGCGACTAAACACCCTCCGGTCCCTCGGCGGCCGCAGCCAGCCAAGACCCTGTAGATCTTTTTGCCACGAGACTTCTTCCGGTACAGTCATCGGCAACACCGCTACGCTTTGAACGCTTCACCTTTCAGCCCGCGATTCCTACGTCGAAATTTTCATTAGCTCGACCTGCTTTCGAGCGTGAAACACTATATCCTCTCGATCCTTCGTGATTATTCCTCGTGGCGCACCAGGTTGCCGCAAAAGGAGACCTGTGCTCCTTTTTTCGATTCTGATTTCGACCGGATGGACATGTAAGTCTCTTTAAACCGCTTAACGGTTTTTCTGTTATGTTTCTGAATTTTTGTTTCAAATTTTGAAATTTTGCCATTTGGGGAAATTTAACAGTGGAACTGGAAGACACTATCCTTCGGATCCTTCGTGATTATTCGTGGAGCACAAGGCGATCTGTGCTCTTTGGGCTTCGATTTGTACAGGATGACACGTAAATCTCTTCGAACTGTTTAACGTTTTTTTCTGTTATGTTTCTAAATTTTTGTTTCAAATTTCGAAAATTTCTTCTTCGAGGAAATTTAACAGTGGAACTGGAAAAGTAGAACACTATACCCTTTCGATCCTTCGTGATTATTCGTGGAGCACCTCAGATGATCTATAAGTCTCTTTAAACTCTTTAGTCTCTTTATATGTTTCCAAATTTTTATTTCAAATTTTGAAAATTTCTTCCTTGAAAAATAATTATAACAAAACAACTAACGGTCGTGAGAATTATATAGAATGTTCCTGCTTTCGAGCGTTGAACATTAAATCCTGTCGATCTTCCACGATCATTTGTGTTGCACCAGGTTATCACAGAAGGCGACCTGTGCTCTTTTTGTACTTTAACTTGTACAGGATGACAGAGAAGTCTCTTTAAACCATTTATTTATTTTTCTATTATCTTTCCAAATTTATGTTTCAAACTTTGAAAACTTCTTCTGTAAAAATTGATTACGGCAAAGCAACTTGTAAATTTTATGTTCGTTCGATCCTCAACTCGGTCCAGAATGATGAAAATGCTCGCTCGAATTAAACGCGCGGCGAAAGTATACACCTTCTCGCTTCTCGTTACGCTCTGCTCGCACACGTCGACACGCGGTAATGGAATACCGCATCATGGTGCTCGCGTGTGCGTACCGCAGAACCGTTTCCGAGATTAAAAACTCCGAATCCTGCAAAATGCTTGCGATGATGACGGTTGCTCAGCACTTGTGCATTCCGATAACCGCGGGACACCTTGCTACTTCCAACTCTCGTGTGAACCATAATCTTCTCAGGGGAGATATTTGCAAAAAGACAGCGAAATTACGCCGTCTCTACCGCCAGAAATCTCAGACTTATTAAAATTCCAGCGCCGCGTGTACGCGCCATCTGGCAAACCGAACGTTTTCCTCGTCGCGTCGTGTCCTGGGCCAACTTTTATAAGCGTATCAAACTTCTTTCATTCATGCCTGACACTCGAGCCGCTCCGATGTATGTATCCCGTTTGGTTTATCGAGTCACAGCCCGAAAGTTCACGAGAAACTGCACGATTTCGGTTGAAATCCTTTCGTTTCAAGCGTATGGAGCGAGAAGATTCACATCGTTGAATCTCGCGCGGTGTGATAACGAGCCGCGTTCATCTTCACACGGAGCACTGATAACGATTGATAGGCACTATGCAGAGATGAGAAGTTCGCTTGAACCGCTTAACTCTCTCGTTACGCAATTTCATATGATCCCAGTCGTCGATGTTATCTAAGCACTACAGTGATTCCGTTAAACGAACAATTATTCACTCCTCACCACCGTGACTAATTATCGGCAATAATCACGATATGTGTGCCCTATTTCTGTGAATCTGTCATCTCACCACCATCAAAAATTAAAGTAGCCCTCGCGCCATTAATTTCAGCAACAGCCATTCGTGGTCACAATTTTACATGGGAAAAGTATCATAAGTCACAGTCTGAACAATTTTCTCTTCCTAGATGAAATAATCCACTCCTCACCATCGTGAAAAATTATCGTTGATAATGACATTAATTTCAGCAACAGCCATTCGTGGTCACAATTTTACATGGGAAAAGTATCATAAGTCACAGTAACAATTTTCTCTTCCTAGATGAAATAATCCACTCCTCACCATCGTGAAAAATTATCGTTGATAATGACGATATGTGTGCTCAATTAATACGAATGTCATCTCACCTCTATGAAAAATTAAAGCTGTCCTTGCACCGTTAGTTTTTAGCAACAAACATTTACGGTGACAATTTTCCATGGAAAAATTGCCGCGACTCATAATCTGGACGAAGTAGCGATTCTCCCTACGTGGATAGAGATAATACAACGATCGAGATAGGGACGATACTCCTCTCAGCGAGAATATCCTTCTGATCCTTCGTTTCGAGGGCTTTTCGAGCGTTGCTCCTCTTAACTGCACTGTGCGTGCACAGAAACAATTCGATACGTAACTACGACGGGCTTTAAGGGCCTGAGAATCCTATGGATTTCCTCTGGGTGACTATTCGTGATGTTCCACCAAGTATGGCGTGATCTAAGAGAATTGAGAAGCGTTAGGAGGGTTCCAATCGACCACAATACCTTTGGCAAGAAGATGTTTCGAGATATATCGCCTCGAAGAGAGAGAGAGAGAGAGTACACTTTGTGTACTGATTTATTAACGGTGATTCGTTGTAATCAGAATTAATGCCCTCCAGGTGGAATCGGATAGCGACGTTTCTATGTGTTTCCAAGTGAGACGTTATTTCTCTTTATCGGTGCACGCTCCATCGGAGATTACCATCTCGTATGTACTCTCGTATCCGCCACGATTTATCTAGCCAATTATTTCGTCACACCGCGGAATCGATTCGTCCTCGAGGCCGTGCACGAGCTTCGCCCACACCTCGAGCGTCTCTCCCGAAAGAATCCAGGTTTCACCGTGCCGCGTTAACCACAATTTCAATATTTGCTCGTTCGATCCGACACAAAACGTTCTCCTTTCACTTTGTCGTCGAAGCCAAACCGGCGCTGGTAATACATCGTCGTCTGGTTCGAAGATGCAAGAGCGCCCACGTTTTGCACCCTGAATTTTCTTCGGAACCAACGTGCGAAAGACACTGATCGAATTTGGGAATATTTTTGGTTTAGAAGAATTGGATAACTTCTGCCTTGTGTTGGTTGTGGAATAATTTGTTCGGTATCGCGGTAACAGTTAATTAATTATTAATAGTAAAAAATTCATGAATTTGTGGCAATTCTGTTATGATGGAATTTAAATTCTTTTGATGACTAAATTTTTATTTTACTTTATTTTCAACTTTTTGTTTACCTTTATTTTACCCTAAACACTATAACAAAAGTGTATAAAATTCACAGTTTATTCATCATTACTGCAAACGTGCAATTGTGAAAAGTAACTTGCAATGTAATAGTTAAAAATTGTCGGTACTACAATTTGTAACCTGACCTATAAATCCACAACTGGACGATATATTTAATTATCTAATAAGGAACTCATGATAAATCCAAATTCGTCAAGTTCCGTATACGTAAATTATCATAAACTATCATCTCTACCACCTTCCATCTACCAGAAGCCAAAGTTAACACTGAACGGCGCCAATAAACAAACGTGTTCCCGGCACAACTAGCCGGTTGTCGTCAGATATTTTCTCACGTGAGCCGCAACGCGGCCATTATCCGATCCAGAGTCGGTTCGAGTATTCCTCGCAAAGTCACGATCGCCTATAGTCACGTGCCAATGACGCCGCGTGTGTGTACACCGCGATCGTGGCCTGAGACACACAGGCCAGACCAGATAATAGACGAGCACCACGAGTCCATTAAGAAGTAACCGTTGTTCGACTAACTGGCTTGATACACGGATGCTCAAGGGGCGGTTTATCCACGGGTTGGTATGCGTGACCGATCTTCCTAGCCTAGCCACGTGTGCGTGGCTACGTTATGGTATAGTCGATGAAAGAAATGTATATCGACGTCGTAAATTCAAGCATTAACCCTAACGGATGCAGGGTCACTTTGACACACCTACTGTACAGAGATGGAAAAAATGCTAGCAAGAAGACACAGGGGTAAGAGAGGTAAAAATTTCTTTCGCTTCTATTGACTCTACCTGTAAC
>NW_017100341.1:520966-544783 GCF_001263275.1 Habropoda laboriosa | reverse complement strand
CTTGAAAAATAATTATAACAAAGCAACTAACGGTCGTGAGAATTATATAGAATGTTCCTGCTTTGAGCGTTGAACACTAAATCTTGTCGATCTTCCACGATCATTTGTGTTGCACCAGGTTATCACAGAAGGCGACCTGTGCTCTTTTTGTACTTTAACTTGTACAGGATGACAGAGAAGTCTCTTTAAACCATTTATTTATTTTTCTATTATCTTTCCAAATTTATGTTTCAAACTTTGAAAACTTCTTCTGTAAAAATTGATTACGGCAAAGCAACTTGTAAATTTTATGTTCGTTCGATCCTCAACTCGGTCCAGAATGATGAAAATGCTCGCTCGAATTAAACGCGCGGCGAAAGTATACACCTTCTCGCTTCTCGTTACGCTCTGCTCGCACACGTCGACACGCGGTAATGGAATACCGCATCATGGTGCTCGCGTGTGCGTACCGCAGAACCGTTTCCGAGATTAAAAACTCCGAATCCTGCAAAATGCTTGCGATGATGACGGTTGCTCAGCACTTGTGCATTCCGATAACCGCGGGACACCTTGCTACTTCCAACTCTCGTGTGAACCATAATCTTCTCAGGGGAGATATTTGCAAAAAGACAGCGAAATTACGCCGTCTCTACCGCCAGAAATCTCAGACTTATTAAAATTCCAGCGCCGCGTGTACGCGCCATCTGGCAAACCGAACGTTTTCCTCGTCGCGTCGTATCCTGGGCCAACTTTTATAAGCGTATCAAACTTCTTTCATTCATGCCTGACACTCGAGCCGCTCCGATGTATGTATCCCGTTTGGTTTATCGAGTCACAGCCCGAAAGTTCACGAGAAACTGCACGATTTCGGTTGAAATCCTTTCGTTTCAAGCGTATGGAGCGAGAAGATTCACATCGTTGAATCTCGCGCGGTGTGATAACGAGCCGCGTTCATCTTCACACGGAGCACTGATAACGATTGATAGGCACTATGCAGAGATGAGAAGTTCGCTTGAACCGCTTAACTCTCTCGTTACGCAATTTCATATGATCCCAGTCGTCGATGTTATCTAAGCACTACAGTGATTCCGTTAAACGAACAATTATTCACTCCTCACCACCGTGACTAATTATCGGCAATAATCACGATATGTGTGCCCTATTTCTGTGAATCTGTCATCTCACCACCATTAAAAATTAAAGTAGCCCTCGCGCCATTAATTTCAGCAACAGCCATTCGTGGTCACAATTTTACATGGGAAAAGTATCATAAGTCACAGTAACAATTTTCTCTTCCTAGATGAAATAATCCACTCCTCACCATCGTGAAAAATTATCGTTGATAATGACGATATGTGTGCTCAATTAATACGAATGTCATCTCACCTCTATGAAAAATTAAAGCTGTCCTTGCACCGTTAGTTTTTAGCAACAAACATTTACGGTGACAATTTTCCATGGAAAAATTGCCGCAACTCATAATCTGGACGAAGTAGCGATTCTCCCTTCGAGGATAGAGATAATACAACGATCGAGATAGGGACGATACTCCTCTCAGCGAGAATATCCTTCTGATCCTTCGTTTCGAGGGCTTTTCGAGCGTTGCTCCTCTTAACTGCACTGTGCGTGCACAGAAACAATTCGATACGTAACTACGACGGGCTTTAAGGGCCTGAGAATCCTATGGATTTCCTCTGGGTGACTATTCGTGATGTTCCACCAAGTATGGCGTGATCTAAGAGAATTGAGAAGCGTTAGGAGGGTTCCAATCGACCACAATACCTTTGGCAAGAAGATGTTTCGAGATATATCGCCTCGAAGAGAGAGAGAGAGAGAGTACACTTTGTGTACTGATTTATTAACGGTGATTCGTTGTAATCAGAATTAATGCCCTCCAGGTGGAATCGGATAGCGACGTTTCTATGTGTTTCCAAGTGAGACGTTATTTCTCTTTATCGGTGCACGCTCCATCGGAGATTACCATCTCGTATGTACTCTCGTATCCGCCACGATTTATCTAGCCAATTATTTCGTCACACCGCGGAATCGATTCGTCCTCGAGGCCGTGCACGAGCTTCGCCCACACCTCGAGCGTCTCTCCCGAAAGAATCCAGGTTTCACCGTGCCGCGTTAACCACAATTTCAATATTTGCTCGTTCGATCCGACACAAAACGTTCTCCTTTCACTTTGTCGTCGAAGCCAAACCGGCGCTGGTAATACATCGTCGTCTGGTTCGAAGATGCAAGAGCGCCCACGTTTTGCACCCTGAATTTTCTTCGGAACCAACGTGCGAAAGACACTGATCGAATTTGGGAATATTTTTGGTTTAGAAGAATTGGATAACTTCTGCCTTGTGTTGGTTGTGGAATAATTTGTTCGGTATCGCGGTAACAGTTAATTAATTATTAATAGTAAAAAATTCATGAATTTGTGGCAATTCTGTTATGATGGAATTTAAATTCTTTTGATGACTAAATTTTTATTTTACTTTATTTTCAACTTTTTGTTTACCTTTATTTTACCCTAAACACTATAACAAAAGTGTATAAAATTCACAGTTTATTCATCATTACTGCAAACGTGCAATTGTGAAAAGTAACTTGCAATGTAATAGTTAAAAATTGTCGGTACTACAATTTGTAACCTGACCTATAAATCCACAACTGGACGATATATTTAATTATCTAATAAGGAACTCATGATAAATCCAAATTCGTCAAGTTCCGTATACGTAAATTATCATAAACTATCATCTCTACCACCTTCCATCTACCAGAAGCCAAAGTTAACACTGAACGGCGCCAATAAACAAACGTGTTCCCGGCACAACTAGCCGGTTGTCGTCAGATATTTTCTCACGTGAGCCGCAACGCGGCCATTATCCGATCCAGAGTCGGTTCGAGTATTCCTCGCAAAGTCACGATCGCCTATAGTCACGTGCCAATGACGCCGCGTGTGTGTACACCGCGATCGTGGCCTGAGACACACAGGCCAGACCAGATAATAGACGAGCACCACGAGTCCATTAAGAAGTAACCGTTGTTCGACTAACTGGCTTGATACACGGATGCTCAAGGGGCGGTTTATCCACGGGTTGGTATGCGTGACCGATCTTCCTAGCCTAGCCACGTGTGCGTGGCTACGTTATGGTATAGTCGATGAAAGAAATGTATATCGACGTCGTAAATTCAAGCATTAACCCTAACGGATGCAGGGTCACTTTGACACACCTACTGTACAGAGATGGAAAAAATGCTAGCAAGAAGACACAGGGGTAAGAGAGGTAAAAATTTCTTTCGCTTCTATTGACTCTACCTGTAACACTCCTAAAGCCATTGTCTTAAGATGTTTGGCTGCAAATGGAAAGTGATACCATGCAGAGATGAAAAGTTGGCTAGCGCAGAGAATCCAGGTCTGATTGGGCCATATTCCCATAGGCCCACCTTCTCGAGACTCTTTTAATTTCCGTTGCACGTTCCAAGACCTACCGTGGATACGTATAGTCGATGGAAGAAATAGTGCGAGTTCGTAAATTGAAGTATTAAATAATGACACCCAGAGTCGTATACGGTACTTTACGTTTTTCGATTGGGACTGAATTAAAGGTAAGACACTCTTTATTTGTCTCTTTCCTTAGCAATTAGAATACATTCCTGTGAGCTAATTTGCTGGCTTGAGTACTGTTTTCAGTATCTCTTAAAGCGCGATGAGCGAGTTCCTTAACCATCAATTATGTCTGCTGGCCATAATTTGGCTCTGACTGAGATTTCGAGACCTTATCTTTTCAAGTTTCTGTTAATTCTCTTGCCGATGTACTCGAACGTGTAAATTTTGACACCTAAGTGAATTTACGACCTAACCATATTTCTTCCACCGACTATACTCTATATTGCTTTGAAGTTCGTCGAATCGCTCGCTACTTCTCTATCCCTCTCGGTCTCGATATATCACATTCGCTCTCTTCATCGTGCAATATGTGTTTTGTAAATGTGACAATAACGAAAATACGCGCGCCCTATCTTTACCATTGTGTCAGAGAAAAGACCTATTACAAGATAACCAATCAGACCATCATTCTTTCAAACTGTGCACAGTACAGAAATCGTCGTATTTCTTATCCAAAAGTCAAACTCTTTACTTTCAGAAATTATTCAAAGCACTCCGTAAATACAGTCCGCACAAATTACAGCCTGCGATAAGTCTCCAACATTGAACCAGCTATCACCGTAACATATGCATTGACACTTCCACGACATTTCTATCTTACACTATACCGCAGTGGGGATAATTCGCGCGCGAAGGTTGCAAAGTGGGGAAAAACCGCGCGAGAGGTGTTCCATCCATCGCGAAGTTTGAACATATTTAGAAGCTGACCAAAGCAATCGCCACGGAAATGTGACCTACTCGCAATCGACTAATACGCGCGCCACGATTTCACGCGGCATTCGAAGCTCCGACAAAATAGACGCTTTATTCGATGCACGGCTGATTTATTCCGTAGACGTGCGCCACACGATAATAGCGAGGAAACGATAGAATCGAAATCGAAGGAAAAAGGGAATGGAAGCGACGGAGGAAGAGTGGGAAAGTAGGCGAATAATAGGAGAATAAATTTTTCGAGCGACGATTGCCGATAGTGACTTCCTCGTGGATTCGTGTTATTAGAGAGAAACGGTGGTTCTGTGTTAGAAATTATTTAAGTGAAACAACGGTATCTCTGAATACAAGAGAAACAAGCATAACTATTTTGTTTGGAAATTGAATTAAAAATGGAATATAGAAAACATTTTTTTAATTAAAATGTAACTTTATAATTATGAGGTGTGAGAAGAAAGTTACAAGCTTCGAGAATAATTTTGGTGTGTTCCAGCGAGTGTTCCAATTAAAAATCGATCATCACTTTGGAGCACTCAAGTTTTCGCCTGATTTTTTGTTCTACTTCCTGGAATAAAAGGAACGCATTTTCAGTCAGTTTCTGAGATTCGAAGTAACGCAAAGTGGGCATTAAAGCAGATACCAGATCTGTTCAATTTTCGAACTAAAATTCTTCCACAAATTATTCTCGTAACCTCACTCTCACACCTGGTACTTATTTAAAGCGAAAACAATCGGAATTAAATGTAGCATATTCTTTCCCTTCTGGTTTATTTAGGTATACCATACAAAGAACTTGGTAACCAGAAAGATTAATGAGAAATAAATTAGCACACAGACAATTATTTGTTTATGTTGGATTATTTGTAACAACACCCTGTAGAAATAGTCAAGTGAGGACAAAAATGTCTCCGCGTTCTATTAGACAAAGGCACGAAGACTTCCATCAGATGTGTCAATAGAGTAAACGGTTCCTAGGTACAAGCGGACCCCAACTTTCCCTTTTTGGGTGTCCAGAGACAGTTCGTTTGAGCATTTGAAAGAGCATGTATAGACGTTTCCTCTGAGTCCGATAATAAATAGAATATTAACAGTTTACAAAGACTATTTCATTTCCATAACCCATTTCCAATAGTTTATTTCAACAGAAGTCATGACATACTTGGCCAAAGGCGTCTCAATAATTTCTGCAATTTAAAGTACGAACTCTGAAATCAGATAAGTAATCAATATCCTCGAATTTTCATATCACAAACCTTTTTAACCAACTGCAACCGAACTTCACACGAAAAAATTCCTAGAGAAAGAACGATCTGACCTGAAGAAGGTGAAGAAGAAATGTATAAATTGCGATGTAACGGGGAGTAGGTGAAATCGAGGGTCTTCCCGAGGACCGGTACGTATTCGTGTCCGGAACGGAGCGGGGCTCGTAACCTTATCGGGATCATCCGAAACGACCTATTGTCAGTACGTGGTTAACCGTGACTATCTAAATTAGAATCAGTGTTGACGACACACTGGCATCTCTCGTTCCTTGCCATTCATGGCAGCGACCTCCCGACGCACCGCGTACAGAAGCCTCTAATCTTTTTCGAGCGAAGCTTTATGCCACGGTTTAAACACGGTTCAAGCCCGCGTGCACACACGCCGTCTCCCTTGCTCTCACGCCTCCCTCTGCGTTCGGTAACAAATTCACTCGAGGCGAATTCGCGCGCATGCGAAATCTATAAACTGCGAAGGGACGCGCAGCTTTGAAGAGAGCCTTCGAGGGCAAAGGAAGAAAACGGAGACCGAAGATCGCCATAGCAACGCGATCAAAATGTCAGATAGTCGAAGCTCCGGGGTAAGAAAGCGCAAGGTGATAGCTTTTATGCTGACTGAATGCGAGGATAGGTTCGGTTACGGTAAAAAGAGACGCGAAAGTGAAAAGAGATACGGGAGAGAATATGGCGGTGGAGACGTTGAAAAACATGAGAAAAGGAGAACCGGGAAAAGTGGTTGGCGAATTGTTTCTCGCGAAACAGCCAACCTCGTTTCTCTAACGCGTTATTTAATAATATCATCGTCTTTTAAACGCGCCGGCACGGCTCAGACCGATTACCGAACCATTTCAGAAGCGATCGATTCGTTGATCCTGCCTCAACAATACAGCAGCGCCGGCATTAACGGCGTGCCTTAATAATAGGAGCAGTGTTTCATTGTCCGTATCGCAACGTGCAATTAAAGAGTTTGAAATTACACAGGCGAAAAATTCGATTTGGCGCTTCGAAACGCCATTCCGCCGCGGCGGCGGCTGAGGCGGCGTTTGTTACGATTAACGAGCCAAACTGCAAGGTGGCTAACGATGAATCACCGAAAGGTTAATCACGAATTAATTAGAGAAAGAGAGAGAGAGGGTTCGATCGTTGCCAGATCGTGTGCACTTCGGGTTTGTTTTCCTTCGTTAGAGACTTAATCGCGGATATAATTACTCGATCGATATATACGGCGAATTCGAAACGTCTATCCTCGATGCTTGAAACATAAGAACCTCCTGATAAATACACTTCATAAAGTAGAATTTTACATTCACCTAGTCTCTACCGAAACAGAATTTCCTTCGAGTATGTTTCTTTTCTCGCTTAAGATTCTCACTCGACCGTTCGACAAATTGTACAGGCGTCACAATGAAGTTATTCGAGTGTCGCCGGTAGCCTGTAATTTCGTATGCAAATGACGGATTATCAGTAGGAAATCGAGTTTCATCGAGAGACAGAGAGGTGGGATGGATATATCGGTGTACGTAACGACCTAATAACAGAGCGGAATGAAAATCTGCCGGTAATCGTGGCAACGACGCGAAAAGAGGCGAAAGAAGCGGCGAACGAGAGAGAGAGAGAGAGATCTCCTCCCGAATTTCCCTCGATCTGAATAATACCAGCGGGGAAAATGCACGCGAGCGCCAGCTTTAATAATAAGCGTCTCGCTCGAATGCAGTTCTAGAACGTGCGAGAACGCCGCATCCGCAGCTCAAAGTCACACCTCACTGCCGACGCAAAGTGGACTAACCCCTTAATTGGAAACATTGAATGAATTCGAGCGTAGAGAACACGAGAGAGAGAGTGAGAGAGTGAAACAGGTATAGGAAGATATAAAAGTGAGATAGAGCTATTCATAGTGAGAAAAGTCGAAAAGAATATACTGTTGCGAACTATAACTATAATAATCCGATAGAACAGAGGAAATCCTCTCTCTCTCTCGACGCACGTCGTATTCCCCCGTTGGCAACGTAGTTACACCGACATCGTCCACGCTCCTCCAACTCTTTTCTCCCTCAGTGGCGCGAAACATTATTTCCTCCCATCTTTTCTCCATCTCCCCGGTGACGATCTCGCCGATCTCACGCGTGGGTGTCCACGAAACATCCGGGGAGGAGCGAAGGCGGCAACGCGGCTGACATTAAAATTAATCGACGAGGCTCACCACGAAGGCGCCGCGCGGAGTCGCGCTTCTCGAACCGAGCAACAATGCCGGGGAAAAATGGGAAAAAATCCGGGTGTCGGTTTATTGGAGTTTAGTCGATTTATTGCTTTGTTTGTCTCGCGGTTTTACGGGATCGTCGTTGTCGTGATCGACGTCGTCGTCGTCCTGGATCCTGACTCTATTCTTGGCGCTTCGCAATTATCGTTTCTTTGTCGAACGGTGAAACGCGTTCTCCGTGCAGGAGAGACGAGTTGAACGGCGCGAAAATAACAGATCAAAGCGCGCGAGAAAACCGAATCCGGCGAGCGATGGAGGATCTCGCGAGTCCGCTAACAGGCGTACGTTCTTCGCGAAAATCTATTTCGAGTTGGCGAAATCCCTCTTGAAATTTCGCCTCGCGCACCTTCGCTCTAGCCGCTGCGCCGCGCGCGGTCATTTCCTTCTTGCACTCTGTGACGGCGCGAGAGTGAAATCACCACATCCGGGCGAGAACGGAGCGGCTAGAAATCCTCGTTGTGCCGCACGAACAGCGAGCAGTTCAAAGACGACCGATAACGAACGTTATCGAGGCGGCACGTAATATAAACATTTATATTTGCATCAACGTTATCCAACACCTCTTCGCCCTCTCCCCCCATCGTTCTATCCTTCGACGTACTTATTCAATTTTCTCGCTTCTCCAATCTTTCGTTCTCTGATTTTCGCTGAAACGAAGGCGTTTCTCGGTCAAACGTCGCCCGTCGTTGGTGCACGCGGCAACGTAAATACGAGACGAAAAACAGCGGGACGCATCTGGCGCGGAGCACGAAGACAAACAGACAGAAAATCCTGGTGAAAATCGTGCAAGCAGCCGGAATGGATTGAAAATAAAATGATCGATCGAGGAGATAGCCGACTTATGGGATCAATACGCCGGAATGGTGAAATAAATGACTTCGACTGGTGGAAGAGAGATGCGCCGGCGATCTTAGGAGATGATGCCATCGAGAGCGAGTTTCTCGGAGATTTGACTTTCTATTATCGCGATATCGATGCTATATATTTTGTACTTGATGTAATAAGTGTCTTTTAAAGGAGCGCTTCGAGTGATAGACGTTTCCTTCTGTGCCCAAGGTTTTTACCTAAAGTGCACTTTCATATTTGCATTTGATGTTTGAAAAAATAATTCGTGTTTACATTGAAAGTTTCTTTTTTTGGTAAAATTTTTACCTAAAATGCATTTTAATATTTTTATGATGTTTGAAAAAATTATTCGTGTTTACATTAGAAGTTTCTTTTACCGGTAAGGTTTTTACCTAAAGTGTACTTTAATATTTTTAGGATGATGTTTCAAAAAAATAATTCGTATCGATATTAGAAGTTCCTTCTGTCTCTAAGAATTTTATCTAGAATGCATTTCTATATTTGCATTTGATGTTTATAAAAATTATTCGTACCAATATTAGAAGTTTCTTTTTTTTTAAGATTTTTACCTAAAATGCATTTTAATATTTTTCTGATGATGTTTGGGAAAATAATTCGTGTTTACCTTAGAAGTTTCTTTTTCTGGTAAAATTTTTACCTAAAGTGCATTGTTATACATACTGCGTGTTTCTGTATTTAAGGTTTTTACTTAAAGTGCATTTGTATATTTGCATGTTGATATTTTAAAAAATAATTGGAGTCGATTTTAGAAGTTTCTTTTTTTGGTAAGACTTTTACCTAAAGTGTATTTTTATGTTTATATCTTGGTACTTAGAAAAATAATTTTGTGCTTAAATTCTAATTGCACGAACTATAATTAGGTTAATCAGCGATTCTGTTTCGTTTGAAAAATTGATACAGATGGAGTGTATATTGATTAAACAAATAGTTCATAAAAATACATATAGAAACGTGATACAGTCGTAAATATTGAAAAAGATTATCGCTATCAATTTGAAAAAACTCATGTCACGGTTACTATGTGAGAATTATTACACATACGAGAAATTTATTCGAGCCACCGCATTGCGTACAAAAAAATAGTAAAACTTTATTCTCCACTATTTCTCTCTGCGAATCTATTATTTACGAGAGAACCCTTGGGAATTTTCTGTATATGTCGCCCATGCACAAATCTAATATACACAAAGGTTCTAAAATAAATATTTCTCGAGCAATTTCAACTTCTGATGCGACGTGTGAAATTTTCGAGTAGCGGAATTCATCGAACCGTGCTCTAATTGATTTCACAAGTGAATTTAATAGAGGTACTTACGTTTGAAATCGCTCACGATTGAGTAATACGATTAGAATATCGGGGAAAGATAACAATTACAAGAAGCACGAGAATGTAAACAGGAAGTGATTTATGAAATGCGATACTTTCCATTCAAATCGAGACAACCTACGGGCGCTAATCGCTCAAGTAGAAAAATCATTGTCGATAATGACACAGGTCAAGCTCATGACACGGCCTAGATCGACGAGTTTGTGTGGAAAATCGAGCGATAATGCTCATATTCCCGAACAGGAACACATGAGATGGTTTCGCGAATGAAATCCACCTCGTAATCGATACAATTGGTTTGGATACCGGAGTAACTCGTCATATCCGAAATGTATATAATTAAACCAGCTCGTAATCCTAAATTTCCTATCGTATCGATATCGAGCAACTTCGTCGGAAAAATAAACTTAACATTCAACTACCAGGTACTCCAAAATTAAACACTGTAAAATTAGGTCATCCCCATAAGTTCGCGAAAAGGAAAAATATTTTAAAGAAAATCCAAGAAAATACTATCTTCTAAAAAAGAAAAGAAAAATAGAGAAGAAGCTTACGTTTTCTAATGAAATTTAAAAATTTGCTGCAAATATCGATCTAAATTATAAAATTTGACACGAACTTATGGGATGACCTAATAATTAAAAATTCCACTTTACAGAATGTTCGTGCGTAAAGTGAAAAATATTTTTATGAAAATCCAAGGAAATACTATAAAAAAAAAAAGAAAAATAGAGAAGGAACTTACGTTTTTTTATAGCAAATTTAAAGATTTATTGCGAATATTGATCTAAATTATAAAATTTGACACGAACTTATAAGATGACCGAATACTTAAAAATTGAACATTACAGAATCACAAATAGAAAAATCAGTAAAGAATGTTGAAGCAAATGTTTTATGAGTACTGCGTGGAAAATCGACATCCTAGAATATTGTTAGGTTTATGACACGTCCGATAAATATGGTTTGGGGATGCCTGCGAACACCCCAGGTATAAAAGTGCACACTATCACGTTTTGTAAGCAGTTCTAATTGTGCGCCCATCTTGTCTACATCTGTCTGAACATCTTCTAAAATATAATTATTTACCTTACTCCACACGAGTTACTTATTTAATATAACCCCTCGACAAAGAAAACAATTAATTCTCGCAGTTTCATGCTCGGTATAAAAATTTCTTTGAAATTTCGCGATGATATCGAGAAATTACGATTCCTTGCCACACGTTTGAGTGATGAAAAGAAAAACTTCCGGTATTTATAACAAAACGTTTTTTATCTTTGCTCAAGGTCGAGCTTATCTGTTACGAGGGACACGAAGAATAAGGGGAACACAACGGTGCTAGTGTATCGTGACAACAATTCGACCGATAAGCAGACCATCACTCGGAGTTACGAGATTCTTGCTTATACGTGAATTACGTATCAGCACAACGCATGTCTTGTTCGGTACTTGCAGCCCGCCGGAATTAGATGCTCCCGGATAAGAACGTTCATCAACCGCGCGGATCAACGTTGCTGCTGCACGCGTACTAAACATATACGCTGTGTGAATTATTCGCATCGTCAAGGATACGCTCTATACGCTGAAAGGCGCTAGAAACTTCGAGGATTAATTGCTTTTTTACGGGATTAAAGTTTAGTCGCATCCGTGAAAATGTGGCGAAATTGAAAGTAACTGTGGAGAATTAAGTACAGTGGATTCCGGTTAATTGGGACACATTGGGACCGGATTAATTTGTCCCAATTGAGCGGCTGTGCCAAAAAAAAGCGAATTTCAACAGGAAAAATCTGAACAACGATTTATTGAAAAACGTATGTAATATTCGGTCTTGAATACAAATGTGTGTTTAAGCATGCGAACAAAGCTAACAATAAGTAATAAAATAACATTAATAAGTAATGGAAAATAAGTAAATAAACACGTATTTATATTCCGTTCTTCAGTATTTGTCCCAAATAAACGGCGGTCCCAATTAACCGGAATCCACTGTATTATACTTTTTACTGAGTTTTCCATTTGTCGTTCGATAGTGTGGAATTTTTCAGATATGAATTCTCACGTGATTCTCTTATGCGAATATTCTGAAGCTATAGAAATACACTATCATTCGAGAATTAATTACTTTTTACCGAGTTTTCCATTTGTCGTTCGATAGTGTGGAATTTTTAGGAGATGAATCTTGTGCGATTCTCTTATGCGAATATTTTAAAACTGTAAAAATACAGTACCGCTCAAAAATTTAATCTCATCCGTTAAAATGTAGTAAAACTGAAAGTAACTATAGAGAACCAATTATTTTTTACCGATTTTCCATTTGTCATTCGACAGTGTGGAATTTTTAGAAGATGTATTCTCACGTGATTCTCTTATGCGAATACTCTGAAGCTGTCGGAACACAGTACCGCTCAGAAGTTCAATCGCATCCGTTAAGATGCAGTAAAGCTGAAATCAGCTACAGGGCAAAATGAATTAGGCGAGAATGATAAATTTCACCGGGATGAGGTCGATATGAAACTTCGAATTTGATAAACGTAATTGGAATTTCATCGAATTGAATGAAATTAATTGAATTGCATCGCACATTTGCTTTACGCGATTAAACTTACAAAGATCAATCTACTTTTTAAGCGTAATAGGAAAAAGGATCCAAGAGAAAACCACATAAATTCGTTGAACAAATCGAAAATATAAATCTTTCCTTATCAGAAGTTGTGTTAATTCTGTTTAAATAGATTCTCCAAGTATACACTCGCAACGAACTATTTCACTCTAAAAGAACGGTGCTATCGAAATGAAGATTACCGTTCTATTCGCGATTCTATTTGAAAATTCATTCACGTTATAAATAATAATGATTTCTTCTTGAAAATACACATTGTATGCAGTGGAAACGATGGTGCAAGGTAGCGAACAGTTAACAGTTGCTCAAACGTTGCACGGGTAAACGCAATAAAACCGAAATTAATAGCGCCATAATTCAGGCTATTTGAATTGCAAAATTGTCTTACGCCAGGGACCAATAACTCGAACCTAACCGGCGACGGATATTCACGCGACACGATGATAGATTAAAGTCATGCTTTTGAATGATACCGGGTGAACGGTGATATTTGTTCAATGGCGCGAAACGAAAGCGTGACAACCGTCGCGGAAGATATTGTCGTTAATATTCCGTAGATTATTGAAACTGGAGGGGAGGGCGATATAAAGCTCGAACGTGACACTGTATGGGTGGATAACGGTGTCCGATATTTTCGACAATTTCACCAACACAACTATACAGCGTGTCTATGGTCGTTTCGAACGTGTCGTACGACACAGAGAGACGCGATAAATCTTGTAAGAGACTGTGCGTGTACAGTGGATCACGGGGGGAATTCGTGAACGTTGCACTTAAAATCTCCGGTACGTAACTATGTAATATGCATATTTTATTTAAACGAATTTTTTCCTTTCCTCTCGCATAATTCGCGTGTCACTAAAAATAAGCTCGCGTGCGCCGGCTACTGTTGGTTGGCAACCACTGACTTTAGGTATGCAAAGTACTCGCGGTGCATAGTGGAGTTTGGCATAGAAATAGACTAACTTGAGTGCGAAAGGAAAAATCGGCGAGGAATCGAGAATTCGAAAAAGTCACCGACTGTATTTCGTTTCGTGAAATACGATGATTTTCGTTGTAATTATTATTCATAGTATAAATAGGTAATCGGACAACACGAAGAGAAAACAGTAAATTTGTAATTTTGATACTTGAAACCTTGAGAAAACTTTGATAACATAACACGGAACAGCGTATCCCTTGCTATTTAAAAAAAATTGCTCGCGACGAAAGTGCTTAGTATTAAATCACAGTCTCCCATGAGCAACATTCTGCATGTTGTCAGTGTGCGACAAGAGCAAAACGAAGCATTACAAGCGGACAAAACAACGAGAGTTTCTTTCGTCCGTCCAAACCACTCCTAAATCAACGCGTTTCGCTAGTCACGTTGTGGAGCAACCTCATGCGAATTCTGACTGTCTATCACGATACAAACACACACGTCGCGACAATTCGCGTGTAATGCTAAGGACCAAAAAAAGAAAAGAAAAAGAAGAAGATAAGAAGAAACAACACACGTGAAGAAAACCTAGAGAAAAAAAAAAGGAAGAGGAGGTAACAAAACGTGACGCTGAAAACATAACCCAAAACGATGTCACAAGAGTCATTGACCTCCCTTTATGTTAACAAATACGGTACGCTAACAAGCAAGCTGTCGCGGAGAGGCCCGCAAGCAGTCACCTATGTCGCTGGAAATAAATTAGACGCCCCTTTCGACCTAGTTGCGTAATTAAGGCCCCCTTTAGCGGCTTTCAAACGAACGAGGAAGAGCCAAAGAGGGACAAGGACAGCGAGACCACCAGTCAGCTGACCGATCGACTCCCTCTTTTTTCCTTTTCTTCCGCCCCCGTCACCCTTCTTCCGACCTCCCATCACGACGACCTCGTATACTGTACCCTTTCCATCCCAACAGCTTGCCATTTAGCTCTTTTCATTCACCCCGTGTCGGCGAAAGCGTCCGACCGAAAGAAGCGCGAAGTGAGTCTTCGACGAACGTTCAACTTTTAAGGTTATCGCTCTTCTCCTCTTCCCTCCTCTCTCTCTCTCTCTCTCTCTTGATCTCCCTCTCAATCTATCTATCTATCTCGAATAACGTGACGTAATCAAATTAAAGATCCGTCCCCGTCTGATCGAAAATTCACCGGCAAAAAGAAGTCTCGACCTCCAACAGTGTACAAGAGCCTCGTGATTCGACGATGCGTTTCCAAGGCAATTCCGGTTCCAATCGCGGATACCGCCGGGTCGGGGGATTAATAGCTGGTGTACGCATGGACGAGGAGGAGCGACGTACACCGGCGGAATATTAGCTCAGGAGGCTAGAGAACGAGCTTCTCCACATGTCTTTTAATCGCGGTACTCGACGACCTAGCCGCGACGCGGTCCAAAATTGAACGCTACCCAGCTACCCGTCGTATCCGTTACCCCCGATCTAATATACTTTCTGAGGGCGAAATGAAATTGGCCACGTGACAACCGAACAACCGTGTTTCACGGCGTGTAATTCTCGAGTGTACTTTGAATCCTGTTCGATTATGATTCGCGGCGACATGGATTTTTCGTGTCGGCGAGACGAAATTAGAATCGAAATTGTACGTGGCTATAAATCGGTGAGATTGTGTGTACGCGAATCAACGCATCTCTGTGTCCCGCAACGTACACGCTGCGTCATTAGCGGCCCCTTAATACACAACTTAACGCTTACCCAATTCAACCCAGACCTACCTAACGGCCTATTTATAGCGAAGTCCGCGGTGGTGTACCGTGCTACTAATTGGCGTTAGTTTAAGAGTGGGCTGCATCAGCAACGACCAGTCGACCCGTGACCACCTCACCTTTCGTTACTCGTCCGTCCGAGTTAACGTGACGATTCCGTCCTGTTAGAAAATACTGTCACCGTGGACGGTAATTTACGCGAGAAGAAGAGCTGGGATGGTCATTGAGGATGAGACATACGAGATCTCGTACGTATGTACGTGGCGAGAAAAATGAATTCGACCTCGCTAAGCCTCGTCGTCGACGTCTCCCCCATTTTGTTTATCGCGGCCAACGATAACCATCGTGCTCTCGGCAAATCTCCCCCCTTTCGTGGGACGTTCTCTCTTGAACCGTGCACGAAACACGTGCCGTAGGAAAGCCGCAGCGAACACAGAAAGAGAGAAAGAAAGAAAAAAAAAAAGCTGCACGAAAAATTCGCGTGAATTCGGAATCGCTCGTTAACGGCCGCGACTCGACGTCCCCCCAAAAGACACGCCGACAAATTTTCACCGTTCCCCCGTCTTCTCTTTTCCCACCGTCGCCGTCTGTATACCCGCTCGCCCATTAAAATGGCCGGGTGCAATTACGTTTAAAAATAGCGAGAGAGAGAGAGTGGAGAAGAGTGTGTTGCGCTCGATTGCATCAGACGCCACGACGACGTCGACGTCGACGTCGACGACGACGACGACGGCACCGACAACCAAGTCGGAAAAATGTCAGAGGTTTTTGCCTATCCTTGGCTTACAATCGTGTTTTCCTAGCCGTCGCAGCTGATAACGTTCTCGTTCTCACTTCGAACCTCGTTTCTTGCTCGATTATGCGTGACACGTTTGAATTTCACCATTTTTTCTTTTTATCTTGGAAACAACAACGAGACACATCGCGAAGGTGCGAGAGAAATGTGGGAAAAGAAGGGAGAAAAATCTGCGAACGTGGTTTAATTCGAAAGGAGAACCGTTGTAGATAATTATGCGTACGCTTATGCATGAGAATTAAGGTTAATATGCTTGAGAGGAACTCTGCAGGCAATTATGAAGTAGTTTCGAAGCCTCTTAGCGGTTTTAATGCGTCTTAATAATTTGTTAAAGCGTTATCAGGTAATAGTTTGTAATCGCTGAATAAGAAAACTGTCTGAAACGATGTGTCTGATCCGTGACTGTACCGTTTCTACTTAATCCACGTTAAAGCAAACAGGGGAATCGTAACTGAACAGAAACACACAGAGTATCTTTGATATAAAAAAAAAAAAGGAAGAAAAGCTGTGTTAAACGTTTAACGTGTTTAACGTTGTTTGGAATTTCAACGAGAAGCGAGTTGTTCGGTATTAAAAACGAAACATTCCATTATTAACGGAGCGACGCGAATTGCACCCTTCCCAGTCGTCGTCGGCGATTCACACAACCGTGTACACGGAACAATAAATTATTACGTTCGCTCGGAGTTGCAGAAACAATGCATGGGTTAGCCAGGAATACGGCGGAAGGCAATTTGAATCGCGGACGCTTTTGGTTTGTCGTTGTAGTCGTTTTTCGTCGGCGCAACATTGCATTGTCGTTAACCGAGGCAGAACGCGATGAAAGTTAGGTGAAAACTGATGCACGTTTATAAGCTTGAAACCATTGCACCATAATGTTTCGACAATACCTGGAACCGACCCAAAGTGCCAAGTTAATGAATTGAATGACTTGAAATTTTCGAGACGCCAAGTAATGAAGACCACGTGCGCGCAAGGGAAACACACTAGGTGACAAATCCCGGTTACCCTCGCGCCGCGCCGGGGGAAGGAAAAACGAACAACGTGAACGTTCGGTTTCAAGGTTTCTGCTACTTCGAAACGATAATTCGCGATGTTTGTTACTTCCTGCACTGTCACATTCGTCGATGATAGAAATGTGCAGCTTCGGTTTAAGATAGATTCAGATACGTAATGTTGTACTTATGTAAGAATATGTCGCGTAGGATGAGTGAGCGAGAGAAAGAGAGAGATTTGTCTGTAGATTGAAAGACAATGAGGTGAAGCATGAGTGAGAAAATGGTGACTGATAGTCAAATTTTTCTTAGTAGCTCTGTACTAATCGTGGTTAGCGTGATCGCTGATTGGAGCGAACTGAACGGTGGAAAATGTGTAAAAATCAGTAGGAGAGCATCTGTTGCAGGTTTTTTGAAAATTTTCCTGCATGATGCACTTGATGCGTGGAAATAACGTACAGTGTCCAATTATCATTGTTTCCTCTCCACAGAGGTCTCATGATCAGGGTTTTTTGAAAGTACTTCCCTATCTCACTAATTAATATAGTTTCAGGTATTGATTATCAGGTTTTCCGGTAGGAGGGCAACTGCTCTCAGACATGGACCAAACAACCTCACAAAATATTAAAAAGAAACGAGGAATTTCAGAGTATAAGAAGGCCGACTGTTCATTACTCTCAAATTAAGAAAAACAGACCTCGTCTATTAAACAAAAAAAAAAAAAAAAACCAATAGGAGAGCAACCTTTTCTGTGAATTTCATTATCATTTTGATCAATACCTGGACCAAGTATTTTTAACCCTTTCGCCGCTAAGACCTCACACTCGCACAATTTATCAAAAATCTGAACAGAAAATTTGATCTCGTTGCACAAGATTCTTCTTAACCTCGCAATTTTCACCACAAAATCCCTACAACCACGAATAACAACAAACCACGAACACAATTGTCTATGACAATCGCGCTAGGGAAATAATCGAAATTTCTGGACACTTTTACATTCGCGAAGCTTCACACACCGGAGCCGGGTTAATTTTCATCGAACGAGTTCGACGCTCGAAATCGCGTCAAACTGAAGTGTCATCAGTGTCGAACGCCATCGCGCTCTCGAGATCACTACAAACTATTTTTACGCGGGTACGTAACCGAGAAAAGCTTTTTGTTCCGTCTGTAACGCGTGTAGGACGAGAACGTGCACTTTTGTGTCCGTGGAACCGTCGTCAGGTAAAGGAGGCTTTATGGGAGAGGTGGTTACACGCCGCGCGATACAGCGTAAGAATTTCTGAAATCACGGGGAACGCGGCTTGACGGATTAAGGTAACGCGCGCGCCCGTAATCTCAGCGAGACGGTAAACAAAAGGGCGGGAACGTAAAAACACGGGGCGAAGAAAAGAAAAAAAAAAGGATGGCGAACATCTCGGATATCCTTTCACGTTCGAGCACGTGCTGGCGTTAAACTGTGACGCGTGCACGTACGCGAGTTTACGCGATAAAATCGTGAACGGGCGAGATTATGGCTTGGACCCACGATAACTCTGGATACGACGCAAACAACCGGCAACTGAAAAATGTAATTGCTCGAAAGCGTGACTACTAACATGGGGACAGTCGTAGGCGGATGGAGATCGAGCGCGGCCAGATTTTGCACGGCGATATTCTTTTCGGGGGAAATATTACAGCGAAGTGGCAGTAAGATAAAACGAACCGGGGGAGGTAAAAAGAGAGGTAGAGAAGAAGAGGTTCAAAATGTAATATCAAAAGCGTAGACGTTCTTTGTCATTCGTCGTAGCATAGCACAGCACTTTGGAAGATCGCCGTTAGTTACGTCAAACGCTGTTATCTTTCTTAGCTCTGCCTTTATAGTTACTGACATGCATAACTTTTTGTTATCTTGCAGGTACACGGCGTAGTCGTAAACGCGTAATCACCGATGACTATTATTCGCGTGCAGAGTCTGACGAACAGAACTAAATGAGACAATTGCGTCAGTGAAAATCTGCGAGTCATTCGTTCTATTTTCGGTGTGCTATGAATTTTCTAATTTTGAAGGTGTTTTGAAAAATGTCATTTCTTAGAATGCTCCATGAAAAATGCATGTACGTTGTATATATCTTGCAGTATTTATATAAACCTTGTCGGAGTGAATGCTAAAGCACGTATAATGATAAAATGTCTTTTGTTAAATTTCATTTATATTTTTGACTGGTGTTAACTGTTCGTTTGCTAAAAAATTAAATTTAATATCTCGCGGTATTTTGTCTAAAAGATCAAATTATGAGATGTTTCGCATCTCAGAAAGGTAGAAAAGTTTGTTTTACTTTAAAATTACAATTTTTATCTACGATGCAAATATTTCGCAAAAATGTATAATACAAATACAATTTCATACATTTTTATCTGTATTGCACACATTTTGCAATATTTGCACAGATCTTGTCGCAATGAATGCTGAACCATGACAAAATATCATTTTGTCAAATTTAAAATTTATTTTACATTTTCAAATAGTTTCAACCGTCCCTTTGCCAAATAAATAAACAAACAAATTCGTTATCTGGTAATATTCTAACTGAAAGATAGTTACACACCACGACCGAACAACTCTATTTCTAAACTTCGCTTTAGCTCAAAATCGCAATCTCCATCTGCTACGCAAACTCTGCATCTACAATTCCTGCTATCAACTTTTCTCCGCGATACGGCACAAACACGTTGCTCCGAGCGATTAATGGAAAAATTGGCAGTTTTTACGTGCAATCTTCCTAATTAGCCACGCGTCTCGTTCACCGGGGGCCGCTGATCAATTTCTCAAATAACAAATTACACGTTGCGCCTCGTTCCGCCAGCCGGTTCGGCGGTGCCGATGATTAATACGTAATCACTCTTTACACTGGGAACCGCATTTTGAAATCGCATTACGTGTAATATGTACATTGATACACGTACTACGAATAACCGATTGAATCGGCAAACACGCCACGCAGTTAGAAACGTCTGCCTTCACAATGGCCCGAAAACCCTCTACGGGGGAATCAAACAAACGAACGTGCGGTCGCGACGATTGGATTTCGAAGCGGAACCGCGCCGCGTTGCACCGATCTCTTCTACACGAGGCCGTAGGATACGCCTCGACGAAGACTATACACCTCCGTTGGATACCAGAGAATACGTGAAATCTCCACTCTGCTACCTCTGCTCGAGTTTCAAGCTCGACCTTAAAAAAAAACCTTAGTAAAAGGCTCCGAGCTCATTTTTACTCTCTCGACAAGTCACGACGACGAGTTTCGAACCTAGGGGAGAAAAAATCTAACGAAAGAACAAAGCTTCTCTTTCTTCGAAGGAGAACACCAAGTCGTGGAAATTGTACGCGTGGAAAGGATACCTAGTGAGAGAATCGTTGTTTCGCGTTGGTGGAACGAGGAAAGAAAAAAAAGAAATGATTACAGCTAACGAAACGATCTCTCGGCGGTGGTGTGCGGGCGTTGGCGTAACACGGCCGCCAACTCGCTACCGGAACCAGCGATTCCGTATTACGTTCCAGCACGCTGGATTATGCGGCCCGTAATGCGACACTGTCTCGCGAGCCTCGCGAAACTTCGTGCGTCACGGCTCGCGATCGGTGAAGCGGATTCGAGCTCCGTGGACTCGTTCGAGCTACGAGTCGCACGCTCGTTGCGCTTCAAACGTCGCGTCGCACCGCGACGCACCGCGAGGTCTTCCGTGCACGACCGCCTCTCTTTCTCTCTCTCTCTCTCTGAACGTGGACACGCCAACGCGGAAAGAAGAACGATCCGGTCTTTTCTTTTTCCGTGTACACCGGTGTTTCGTTTTTCTTCCTCTTCTGCTTCGTTTCTAAGACCGCAACGAGCCGGCCCGTCTCGGGAACCGTTTTCTTTTTTTTCTTTCAGTGGGAAAGTGAACAGCGAGACGAAAGAATAGAGGAGTATATCTGATACATACTAATGGTACATGAGGTAATGGTTAATGGAATTTATCGCTGGTTATCTGCGATCTTTGTGTTCGATGTATAGGGTGTTTAAGAAACGGGTGGTCGTTTTTTTTTTCGCGGGTAAGTGGTAAGTGAAATGTTTCGATTTTGTTAGAGAATGTAAATGTAACTTTCAGGTTTTTCGTCCAATTTTTGGAAAGTGAAAATGTGACGCTTGCATGGTGCAATAAAATGCAAAGAATGTAGAAGGAATTATTTAGAATAGAAAGTATTAGGTGGTGTAATATGAGATATGAATTTTTGAGTGGTGAAAAGTTTTCAGTCTTTTCCGTGGTAATTTGAGGTTCGAATTTGAAAAACGATTTCCATTCATCCCTGATGAACACGATCATACGAATAAATTTATCTCACTTTATCAACTTTAAATTCCTCACCCTCAGATCCACGAATAAGCTTCCAATAATTTCAGGCATCAAAAAGATTCGAACGGAAGACAAAATTTCCAAATCCTCAAAATACAAAAATTAAATGAAATTTCATCCCCGATGAACACGATATAATAAATGTTCCTTTCGACACATTAAACGAAGAGCGCCCGGAGTTATCTCACTTTGTCAACTTAAAATTCCACTCACCCTCAGATCCGCGAATAAGCTTCCAATAATTTCAGGCTCCAAAAGCATTCAAACGAAAGATAAGAATTCTAAATCCTCGAGATATTATAAAAATTCAATGAAATACGCTATTCCTAGTAGGAACAATCTGTCCCAGCTGCTCCACAAAACAAATCTAAAAGAACCAGGGTAACGCCCTGTTTAAAGTTAAACGGGCGTGGAAAGATCAGTGAAAAGAACCGCTCGAGATTGACCCGGCGATCATTTCTAAGAATACAATTATTTCAGATACACTGTTTCAGAAGCAACTCGTTCCGTGCTCGCGAGTCGCGATAAACGGTAGAAGCTACATACTGCCGCGGCCTCTCGTAGACGCTTTCCCACGGTTACCGTGCGCGGCACACCGCATCTTTGTACCTATGAACTTTTGCGGAACAGAACGCGGCGGCAAAACACGGTTTTACGACGGTGCGCCTTGCAACGGCCGGACGGCTGCTCCGCTTTTTCTACCTCAGACACGCTTTCTCGCAGCGTCGCCGATGAAAGGAAGGCTGAAACCGGTGGAAATGGAGCGCGAACAGGCCAACATCGATCGATTATTGTTCTCCGATAATTCGGCGGTAAATTCGTTCCTCCTCAAACAACGCGACACCTTTACAACCGATTCGATCTTACGGTCGAACTTTCCGCTTGAAATTCCCGCTTGGTAAATTCCAATCACGCTGGCACAGGATGACCTTAATGAGAAAGATGAATACACAACGGCGCGGCAGGTGAAAAACCGGAAACGGCCGATGATTCCTTCTTACAAGTGTTTCTCTATTCTCGTTTCTCTTTTCTTCCCTCTCTCTCTCTCTCTCTCGTTCTTCGTTCGCGCGCGCGAAATCGACATCGGCGGGAAAAGCCGACTCTCTGACAACGCGAAAAAGAAGAGCGACGGAAGAGAGGACGAAGCGAGATGGAGTTACACCGACTTACGTAACGACGGCAAATAACGCTAATGAGCCTACTCCGCCTTCGTTCCTTTTATTCTTTTTTCCAGGAGACCCTCGCCTCTCCTCTCCTCTCCTCCTCTCTTCGCTACTTGCCGCCGAGTAACGAAAACTATTTCAGTCACGCGTAATCAAGAAGAAAAAGCTACCGGCTCGTTTCCCAAAATATCAACAGAGAGGCGAACAAGAGAGGCGACATTACGTCGGCGAAATTATGCAACCGTTGGAGAATTGCTCCGGCAATAGTTTGTACATTATCGTGGTATGTTAATGATCGTGGAATTAGCAAATATAAAAGACGAATATATTATCATGTTATTAGTCGAAGAAACGGTAGTTGCAGTTAATGAAATCGTATAGGCTGGACGAGGCTGGTAAAGGCACGCGTTCGAATTAATTTGATCGGTTTTCGGTGCGTTTACACAGAGGAAACTTTTCGTTTCCTTCTGTACACCGGTAATTGGGTAATACAGTCAATTACTTTAATTACACACAGCCGCTTCTGTCTCACATGTTTTCGCTTTCTATTCATGAATAAAATATCGATGAATTTCCGTTTATAATCCCGTTTCACACACGTGATAAATATAAACGTTGGAGTTGGACTATCGTCGGAGGAAAAAGTTACAATCGAGGAAGAATTTCGAAAAATCCTTTCAACTCTCGCGTTTGTTTCACATTTTTCTCAACTGGAATTTCTGCTCTGGTAAATTCAGTTGTAACACGTTCTACACGTGTAAGTACGTGTATATCTGGCGAAACAGCAGCGGCGGGGAAGTAGAACGAGCTCGGAAACTAGTAAACTAGCGCGTGTGTCGCGAAATACCTGTCACGCGCTCGTCTCGATTAGATATCGCGGAAAATGCCGGAGCAAATACGTAACGCCCAGGCCTCGTTCCCGCCACGAAAATTCCACGGAAGTAGTTGCGCATTTCCGAGTGTGCCGCGATCGTTTCGCAATACGCGTGGCGTGATTATTTCAATTCGACTCGCGCAAAGAATGTCTTTGTTCGTTCTTCTGGTACACATGAGCTTTTGAAAACGTTCCGTTTCCTTCCGGGCGATTCCGCTGTTTCGCCCCCTCCCCCCC
>NW_017100341.1:519731-520894 GCF_001263275.1 Habropoda laboriosa | reverse complement strand
ACAGGAGACGAAAAGGATCTATTTCGCCGGGAATGAAGAGAAAAAGGAGAAGGAAAAAAGCGACAGGAAGTGTCGAGAATAAAAGTGAAACAAAATAACGAAAGAAAGAAGGAGATTTCGTTCAGCTGTGTTTGAAAGGTTAATTAAATGCCACGAAATTTAACATGCATTTTTCCAGCGAAAAATTCCGACCCGGCAATAGACGAACATTCTTTCGTGTAATTGAATAATTCAGCAGCGAGAGAAGAAAGATCCTTTAATTGGAGCCCAACAGCGGCCGGGGTGGGGGGGAACCGTGTAGAACCGGCGTAACGTTGAATCGCTAATTATGTCACGAACCTATCTGACTGTAATCAGAAATAATTGCTACACGATCGCCCGAAGAATTTAATTCCTAGTCCCATTGTATTATAGAATTATAACGTCGATATTATCGAATTACGCGGCGTATCTGCGCCCGGCCGATTATCCCTTTGAAATTATTACGCGATCAAACCCAACGTTCGCACGATCGCCGTTCGGGGGAAAAAAACGACCGACCTTTTACTCTGAATAGTAGAACGAGAACCATCGACAGAGGGAACCCGCTTACTCCTTTTATTCGACACAAAACAATTTTACTCGCTTTTGAACCGGGAGACCTTATCAATTCGTTTCCTCTCTCTCTTCGTAGTCGACGTAAAATGACCAAGTTTTTCAACCAAAAGAGACCCAAGAAGAACGCGATCTAACACGATTTCTCCAACGCGGTTGCACACGACGAATGATGGAATCGTTACGGCACGCGAGGCACCGTGTCGCGTTTTTCGCGGCAACCGTGTTGCGCTGTTGTTACCAGCGCCCACGATTTCTCAAAATCGCGCATGCGCGCCGCACGCGCCTCGCCGCGACACGCCTCGAGATTTATCAATTATTCCCCGTGCGAATCTTATCGCGGGTCCACGCGGTGCAGCGGCAGCAACAGCAGCACACGCTTTACACGGGCCAATATTTTTTTCTTCTTTCTCGCCGCTCGAAAGACGCGCGCGCGACGTCTCGCATAGCCATTTGGTCGCGAATGCGATTATCGTTCCGCGTTCCAACCTCTCGTCGAAACGATTTTTTTCTTTTTTATTCTTACCACCACTCTCTTTCCCCCTCCCTTTCGCTGTGTTTCTCTTTCT
>NW_017100341.1:514142-519687 GCF_001263275.1 Habropoda laboriosa | reverse complement strand
GCACGCCCGACCGGCACGAGTCTCTCTTAACGAAGATAAAAGGACTGCTAACTCGAACACTCGAACACGCGAGCAGAGCGGCCGAGCTGGCTCGTCAAAAGGAACGCCTTGAATTTGCACGTGCTCCTCATCATTGCCTCATCGACCACGCACGCTCCTTTTGCTTCTACCAAGCAGCTCCTTTTCGCACGAAAGGGCCACTTCTTTCGCGCGTCCTGAATATTTTATCGCGATTTTCGGAGTACCGAGCTGCTGCTACTACTCCCTTCTCCACCGCGCCACACGCTCTTTTAATTTTCTTCGACAGCGAACGCGAAGATTTTACGACGACGACGACGACGACGACGGCTGTAAGAGTTGGTGGAAAAAAATTGACGGTTTCGTAGTAGGTACAGGTTATGTAAGGTGGAATTTTTCGAACGATAAACAAGTGGTCTTTCAACCGATTATTATTGTAGCTTGTACGTTGGTAGTAATTAAGGGTGGAGGTAGATAAAAAGAGTAACATAACCTTCAAATTATTCAGACGGATAATTGCGGTTTGGTGTGAAATAACTGTTATAAACGATGTAACCGGAATGTTTCGAGTGTTTAACGATTAAACGAGAAACATGGTGGCTCTTTCTCTCTTCGATATTGAACTACGAGAGACTTATCTCTGTCTCTGAGAATGTCGACACTGTGATCGATATGAGTAAAGTGCTCGTATCTCGTCCATTCATTTCTATTTAAACTAATTCCGAGTGGAGTGTTGCCACATAAATAATATTTGAATAATAGATCACACTGTTAATCCATTGTTAGAAACGTAACCTATCTGTGCGCATACGTGCGAACAATAGGAAATATGGAACGTGTGTGATTGACAGCTGTTCTCCATACAAAATACGCGCTTATTAAGATTAATAGGAATAACGTTGTGCACGATCGGTGCCTTATTTCGATTCCTTCCGAATAACTCCAGATCACTAGACACAACACGAAATAAATTTAAACCACTCAACACCATCGCGAAAGAGAACGTACGCGCGCTGACATTTCGTACAATAGGGCGCGCTCGTAAATCTGTCATATCTAACGTCTGGATGCGCGCGCGTACTCGAACGTTTCGAGCGGTGAAACGAGCGATCGCGACGATCAAAATCGATACTTCTTTTCTCTACGTGAAATATGTTTACTACATACCTGGACTGGTCTGCCAAGATAGACCACCGATGAACATTTTCCTAGAAAAAGAAAGATGAATCCATCAGCATCGGCATCAGGTCCTGTCTCCGGCAGATGATGAAGGAAGACAGTGGAGACTGCCGGCAGAGGGTAACTTCCGGTACCGTGACCCCCTGCGCAGTCTCCGTTTGTCGACGGCAGGTGTCACCACACATCAACCAACAACTGAACAACTCCCGGATTATTTTCTTTGCATTACGTTTTTCTTTCTTTTCTCATTTAATAAAACCTCGTTACAACACGTCGGGCGTATTATACCGGGTGCGTCGTATTCGTTCGAAACAGAAGAAACCGAACGATTCACGCGCGGAACACAACAAACGCGCGATCCCCTCGTACCTGGCGGGCGCCTTCTTTGTTTCAACATCGACGATATCCATCCCATCGATCCTACCAACTTCGGCATTGAAAAAAAAAAGAAACAACTCCAACGGACATCCGCGTTCCACAACGCGCTTCGTTACAATTGAAATTCGTCGAAAGTCAAGCAACTCTCGACACTGAAACTTGTCCCGTCCCCTTTCCCCCCACTCCCCTCGTTTTATGACATTCACGAATTTTAATAAAACCGTTGTACAGCGAAATAAAAGCGTCCCCTCGTTGTAGCCGGGCAATGAATCAAGCCTAGGTTTACGTTGCTCCGTGTTGCGTCGCCGCACCGGATCGTACTTATTAACCAGTTTACGAGAAGTACTATCGTCATCGGTATCGTAAAAGCGTATGCACACCGGCGCGCGGATTCGCAAGGGCACGAGAGCCGCGTGGTCGTAATGTAAATACGTTTTAGATACGGACCCCTTTAAATGTTGCCGCGTTCGACTTAGAACGAGATCTCTTTAAGAATACATAGGAGCGATACTGTTCTCTCGTTGTTATGCAAATAAGCCGTTAGCTGCCGCAACCGAGCTGTTTTCTTCGCACGAATGAAATTCACAGATACGAGAACGAACCGTTAAGCGATAACTGATTTCTCGAGATTTCCAAACCGTACGAATTAGCTTTCGTCCGCTGGATAATTAACGATAATCACAGCGGAGCGATTATCCCATCCGATTATCTGCTCATCGAGAACACACCGTCGTACCCGCGGACGAATTCGCGACATTTCATAGAGTAATTACAAATATAGCGTAACAGCGGCTCGTAACACGAATAACCCCGTGTAAACATCGTCCTTATAGTAAACACGTCGTATCTGTCAATACAGGCATGAATTATGGATAGTAATCGTGGCGCGAACCTGTAATCTAGCCCGTCGTAGGAAGTAGACCGTTGCACACCGGGTGCGTTATCATTAACGTCGATACACCGGTTTACCGATTAATCGACACCGACGCGAGCCAACGAGGAAACGCGTGCAACCTTTTCTTCTTCTTTTTCCCGCGACTCTTTTGCCTCCTTCCCTTTCTGTCGCTGTACGTTGTTGTTGTTGTTGTTGCTGTTACGTTTCAAAGGAAAGTCATAACGCGAGCAGAAGAGAACGCGCCCGGCATTACTGAGAAAGCAAAGATTATCGCGGCGAACGGTATATCCCCCACGAAGATAACACTCTCCGGTTGTGGACGTAATCACGTGGTGGCGCATTTGAACATCGATTTTCCGTGGCACGATATAACCTATTCCCCTCACCCACGCATTCTTCCCTCTCTGTCCTCCCCCTGTCCCGTCCCTACGTCCCCCTCGCTCCTCCTGCCTCTCTCTCCCTTTCCCACACACCCCCTCTCTTCTGCTCTCTCTCTCTCTTTAGGTCTTCGTGATACGAAGAACTGGAGTAGGCTACTGCACTATACCCCGTTGATAGGTTCAGGAGAATTAATAGGACAAACCATTGACCATATGTCGTTGGAATCGATCGCCGGGGAGATACATCGAGCCTCTACCGTCATATACCAACTCTCTCTCGTCTAACTTTCCGCTGGAATTGTTAAACGTTTGTCACCCCGGCCACCCCAACCCCGGTGAAACGATTTCCACGTATTTCCACGCGGCGTGCCCGTTTCTCATGAGGCGCGTTCACGCGATTACGTCTCCCACGAGCGAACGGCAAACGTCTCGAGAGGAGTTCGGAACCTCTCTCTGGCCGACTGATAAACGAAACGGAGCCGTGCTTCCCCTCTGTTTTTGCCGACGAGTCACGTGGTGACTACTACGCGAGACACCGTTGCTCGAGGAGCCGGAAAGCTTTCAGCACCACGTGACACCCCGCGTATTTACCCCATCGAAGTGCACTCCTCGTCGAATCCGCGTAACCCTTCCACCCTTCTGAGCTCGCGTACAACTTCTCTTCCCACCGATAAACAGTCTCCATCTATCCGACACAGGCACACGAGCACACACGCTCTCGGATCACCGGGAGCGACGATACCCGATGGTGGAAACAACAAAACGTTGGCGGCAAATTCAAAGGTGTTGAGTCATTTCTCTATCCCACCCCTTGGCTCTCCCCCTTTCTTCTCGACCCCAGCTGCTGCTCCTCCTTCCCATTCATCTAACCTTCCCCCTTCCGCCCCTTCACTCCTTGCGTTTCATCGAGTCTGAAGGGGTGCGCTGGTGAAAGAAGGCGCCACCGGTCCGAGGAGAGCGCCGTAGCACGCATATTCACGCGCCCGGCGAACATAAACACTATGCGTTCCACGAATCTCGCCGGTGTGTCGCCCATCGGGATGGGCCACACACCTGGTCACCAACGACGTCCGGGATAACCGACGCGATAAATGACGATTCCACGAACGTGTGGTATTAACGTGAAACGCGCGAACGTAGCAAGAAAACGCGGGAGGTCGTTGATATTCCGTTATCACCGATGACGATGTATCGGAACCGGGATAAGAAGCATCAACATAACTAAACACTCGCACGGAGAGCAGGGCAACAGAAACACAAGGTTGTACGAGAACAACACCGACGACGCGTGTTGCTGAATGGATCGGTTGGTAGCGCGGCATCAAAACACACTTTTGAACGTCCCTTTTTTTGCGTACTGGTCGTTCGTTTCGCCACGCACGCTCTCTTGTTGGCTGGTGGATGATGGGGTGGTGGTATTAGGTGGATGATCTGTATTTTTTTCAGGGATATATCCTGATCTCTCGTACCCTGGATCGTTCGGCACCTCAGCTGGCGGTCCGCTCGCAACGATTTCCTGGTTCTGGGGCTCCATAGCAACGCGCGGCGCACGGCTTGTCGTTATGACAACGCTCTCGCGTGTCTAGGGTTGCAGTGGCTATGGTAACACTAGTACCAATGGCAATGGCAGCCGGTCTCGCCGATAATTCCGCCTTTTGATCGTGTTGTGTCGTCAGCTGCTCAACAGATCGCTCGTGTGTTGCTGCCTCCTCCTTCGGCTGTGTCGTCGATCGGCAAAACAGCGGCGCTCGAGAGACGACGGGCTTCGCGTGTCAACGGTTTCCCGATGATGTCACGGCGGCACGACACGCACTTTCACGCGACTTCAGTACCGCGAATAAGGAAAACTCGTGGCTCCTTTGGGGGATCCTCCCGTTGTTATATCACGTTTTAGACTCGCGCCTCTTTAACCTCCGCGCGATCACTCCTCTCCTTCTCCTTCCTCTTTCCTGTTGTTCACCTGTCTCACTCTGTTCCCCTGGTCGCCCTCGAATATAACACTCGTCTCGTGGTGTGCTGGTCTGGTTTCTTTCTTCCGAAGGGTGCGCGAGAGTTTGTTCCTTTTCTTTCTACTGGCTAGGTCGCGCGACACCACGGCCTCTGTTACCACCGACGAGCTTCGTGCACGATTATCGACGATAGGACGGGTCAGACGAAACGTACGCGTGGTACGTTTCACGTTTTCTCACTTCCTTCCCTTCTCACGTTACCGTGTGACAACCAACGACCGGGCGATCCGCGTTGGTCGCGTCGAGCCGGATCACGACAACGACGACGACGACGACGGCGGCGGCAGCGTAGGCAGCAGCGACGACAAGGATGACGAGGACGACGATAACGAAGACGGCGTCAGAAACGACGACGACAACGTCGGCGACGAGGAGTACAGATCACGACGACGACGTAAAAACGGGCTGTCGACCTCTCGTTTCTCTCTTATTCTCACAGTCGGCTTCTCGCTGTTTCTCGTTCCTCTTCCGTTATTTTTTTTCTTTCTCTTCTTTTCACTTTCTCTCCCTCTCTCTCTCTCTCTCTCTCTCTCTCAATCTCTCTCTCTCTCTCTCTCTTTCTCCTCTTTCTCTCCACACTCTCCCCTACTACTGACTACTAAAAACTAAGGAGAAGGTGAGAGGTTACGTGGCTGCGCGGTACGGCGACTACTGATGACGGGCGGCGGCCGGTACTCGGACGTGCG
>NW_017100341.1:502958-514013 GCF_001263275.1 Habropoda laboriosa | reverse complement strand
TCTCTCTTCCCAGCCGCTTCGCGCTCCTCTCTCCCTCGCTCTTTCGCCGCCGCTGTCCTCGTTCAACCCGTTCCTAGCCTCTCACTCGTTATCAGCCGGCCGGGGGTGGGGGAGAATCTCGCGCTTGCGCCGTCTCTGCCCGCCGGGCCAACCAAACCATGGAGGGGAAGATCGCGACGCGTACCCGCCTCCGGCCGCGGCCTGCTCGCCTGCTCGCCTGTTCGTCCGCTCGCTTACTCGCTCGCTTACTCGCGCTCGCTTCTCGCCTCGAAAAAGTCCGACCACCCGCTCGCCTGCACTACTTGCTCGACTTACTTGCAAACCTCCTACTTCTCACGCGGCGTGGTGCGGCGCGACGACCAGAACCTCTTCTCGCCGCATGGAGCAGGCCGCCGCCGAGACTTTCCTCGCGAGCGACGAAACACCACGGCGGAGCTGATTCGAGCTTTACGGTACAGCCAGAAACGTGGAAACGGGTGTGCGGCACACAGCAGCACTCTTGCCACCTTCGGCAGTGCGGGATCCACGCGCGTCAGCAATTTTCACGGACGTAGATTCTCGCGTATTACAGGACAGAGCGCGTCGTTTGCAGGCTAAACGCTTGACCTTTTATCCGATTACGCTCTTTTCGGGCCATAGGTATTTGGAGAGCATCGGCTGAAGTGGTGGCTGCTGCTGGTCCTTCCTGGATTTTTCTACCTCGAGTAGCGGGCCACCGGGATAACCGAGCAAACGCGACGCATTTTGCCGTTCACCGGAGTTTCGACCCTGGTATAATTGAGACGTCCGAGCGGTTTACAGCGACTGTAACTGTTTACGTTCGTCAACCGGGGGATATCCCACCCCTGCTTGTGGCTCGTTACGTCCAGTTATCGTATTTTCGCGCTGCCGTGCCGCCCTCGCTGTAATTACTCGAAATCCCGAATAGTCCGGCCGCGACTTCACCTCCTCGCTCTTTTTACTGCTCTGTACCGGCGTTAATTTATGCCGCCTGCTGAAATTTCCGGGGGAAATTTAACGGATCGTTTTTAATTTGAAGAGCGAACGTGGAGGGCCGGTGTTTCTCGCTTACGGTAACGTTGCGTGTATCAGGCGGACGAGGTAGAAATTTTCCGCGGAGAAATATTAATATAGATCGGCGTTGAACCATGCGACGGTTGTAAAGATTCGAAGGAGAAATATTGCGTCGGCCGATTTACGCGAGCACCCGGAAGTGGGCATAACGAGGGGAACGCCACTTTTTTACCCAAATTCCCTATTATTTCTACCGAAGTGGCTTAATATTAAAAGTGGTGCAACCGAATGCGCTAAAGTAGAAAGAGAACCCTGTCGAAAAATTGAATAAACGATCGTACTTGTGTCTTAGAAGTTTCGCCAACTTGTAATTACATGCACATTTTAAAGACGCAAAGTCGGAAGTTCGGGACACACGAAGATGTGAAAGGTTGTTGGAAAGTTTACAGTAGCTTAAAACTATCGTATATCGGTACGAAGGTTAGGAGTGGAATTCTATTAGCGCCACTTTATATGCACTTCAAACTGGATGATACTTAAACGATGATATAATACCGCTGTATCCTTATATACGATGAAATTCACCGTTCTTGTCTTTCCTCTTTCTTTTTCTTCTCTTTTCCCCGTCGCGTAACAACAAGGATACCTCACTTTATCGATACGATCTTTCTGTAACGTCATACGATACGCTGTATAATCGTGTGTACTGCAAATAAATCCCGGGTGTGCGCGATTTTACAAACAGTGGGATAGACGAACCGTGGTATAGCTCCTTTGGTTTTATTGTTCGAGCAAAGAGCATCCTCGGTTTACAGTTGAACCTTATAAAACAAAGCGGTTTGTAACAGCGCGCTCTTGCGTCGCCGGAGTAATTTGCTTTGTATACGGAAATTGTAGGCAGAACATCGATCTTCTGATCTTGCTTGTCGCGAGGACGTAGGAGAATGTACAAACTGGCAGTCGATCGTGAATTTATAACTGAATATTTATGTCGCGTTTAGTCGTTCGAGAGTTGAACAAATTATTCTTGTATTGTTTATTTACGAGATTGATTGAAATATGAAAAAAGCCTTCTGAGGACTTCTTTGATGTTTAATCTTCAAGGGGTCTTCGTACATTTTCTTTGCATTTTCTTATAGTTTAACGTCTCGAAAATGTGTCCAGGAAGTTTTACAGCTTAATTGTCGAAATTGACAGAGATGGATGCCTTGAAAGGAGGGGATTTTGTATAGTCTTGAACTGTAGTTGAAACTTTAAACGCGTTTTTCTCGAAGCAGCATTTTCGATAATGGCTGAAATGATTATCAAAAGACCAAAATTCCGATCCGCTCGAAATTTGTCAGGTGTATTCGGTAGATGTTGCTTCATCGTCTGAATTAGAATTGTGCGAATATTTTCCAAATTCAGCCTTTGCGGTGCAAAAAACCATTGTTTTTGCTGAAATCGAAAGTAATTTCTTTGAAAGCTTGCCATTTCTTTATTTCTCAATATTTTCTTATTATTCTACCTCGGACGATAGCCACAGGTCTACAGATTAAGAATACGTTTGCATTTTGCATTTTGGATAAGTAGAACGTCTGATATCGTGTCAGCCATCGGGAAGGATATTTTTCAAGGCGCTCTCTTCGCGGTGCTCCCATTTCACAACAAATGGATATTTTCACTTATAAAAAATATTTCTGTATTCTCAAAAGATGACAGAATAAGCACACAAATTTGCAAAATGATGTCAGTAACACTTGCTCCGTTTCAAATTTCCGAAGAATGCAGTTTTTCTCAGCCGTCGCAGTAGGAAGACCCTTTAAGTTAAGAATCCGACAGATGAAATTGACGCTTAACGTTTAAATTAATTAAAATTAGACGTTCAACGAGCGAAACTCGATAAATGGAAACGCATTGTGCCTTTGAAGAGGAAAGAGAGCTTGCCATTCATATCAGACCACCTCGAAGTGGTATCTTCTACTTTACGGGAGAGCCAGGAAGATCCCGCAAAGTTTCGAGCACTCACACGCGGAGCGTGGCTTTTCTCGTTACTGTTGCTATTATTCCCGCAACAGAGAAAAACCGTAATGCACTTCGGTGTGATTACAGAATGAACAGCGATAAGCATGGTAGAGAAACTGGTTGTTATCGATCGATTTTGCAAATGCACGCCCCTCGTATGCATACATTTCTGTATCGTTAATTGATTAAAGCACGAAGACCTCGATTTTCATATGTCTCGATTCGCCCGGGATATTCGTTGGAAATTACAAACGAAGATTTTCATTCGATATCTAAGTTATGCGGCAGAGAGGGAGGGTGGCGGTATGTAAAAGAGGTAGAACGAGTTATGAATACCGATGCAACGAAATTACTCGAACCAATAATTTCAACCCCGCTCCTTTTTATTCCCCCGCCGGTTTTCATTCGTTACCAAGCTTGTACTAACCACGAGATCTTCAATTGTAATTCCATCCTCTTTAAAGTTAAGCGCAGCTCCCGAACATTGCTCGTGGACTTCGTGTTCTACGAACGTAACTCCGACGCTTTCAACTTACGTTGCATATTTTACGAGGGTACCGCGTCATTCTAAAGCGTATAAAATAGAATAACATTACGCTAGCTTTGTGTATGAAATATGCAGCAACTGATATTGAAACTTCGTGCAGCTAGCGGGCGCAAACATTTTTCCAGGACTCTCTCTAGACGTTACATTAGAACAAACCCCCTCGTCGTCTCTTAGAATCCTCCCCACATTCTCTCAGATGAATACGAAAAAAAAAAAAAGAAAATCGATATTCTTAACAGCGAAGAAAAAGATGGAAAAAGACGTAAGCAATTCCCCCGTTAACAATATCCGAGATCCACTCGTTCCAGCGAATTAACGTCCAGCTATCGATCATCCGAGCCGTGCCACCAATCGTAGAAATCTCTCTGCGTCGTTCTCCCCCAAAATAGAAGTAATCAATTGCGATGGAAAACGGTTGGCGTACGAGCCAACCGGCCGAATCGAATCAAATCGGCATTCACCGTAGGTAAGAAATGATTCCCTTGGTCCGAATCTGTCGCAGTCACGCTCGCGTAGTTCTGATGACAGACCCAGAGGACCGTCGGGGACCTGCCAATCACTATTCCACGGGATTTTAGCCGGACCTCCGAGTCTCGAGCTTTGCTCACAGGCACGTACCACTTGGACGTTTCCTAGCTAGAAGCTAACCGGGCCATACTATCGTCATTAGTTTACCCTTTGCACCAAGAGAGAGAGAGAGAGAGAGATGGTAGCGTGTGGATCGTAGAACCGGTGGCTCTGACGAATTTGCATGATTCGAGAGAGGTGCAGGTACCGTGCACGCATGCCGCGTGAATTGCACACGAGCAACAACGTATCTTGGTCGTCTATGAAAACACGAGAACGTAGGTGGAACACGTATTCACGTATACGTGCGGTCTGAGATCGTTCAAGGTCCACCCGGTAAAGGTATCCGCGGGAAATTAGATTCTATCGTTCTCTGACGGCGATGCATACTCCGTGATTTATCGAGTTTCCACGACGCGGAGGGAAACTTTTATGGCGCCTGGCTGAGAGCTGTGAACTAGGAATAAGAGAGAGAGAGAGAGATGGTGGAACTTCCAGGCCTGATAGTTTCGTTTCTAAACAGTGGAACTGAACGGTGTTATGGTTCTGTAATAAAGAAGAGAGGCGTAGGAGGAGGGCTATGGAAGATCGTTGGGATTACGGTTCTTACGTGAAGATCGCCGGGAACAATGGTGAACGTGTTCGTATTCGTCGGAGTTTCGTATTAAACTTAACGAGATGATGCGTTGCGTAACGAGAACGTGTACACTGTTGTTCAGAAGTATCGGGACACCTGTTATGCTCGTGCGGAAAGGATTGTGTGACTTGTGTTGCGTTTCTTTGGCAAAATTAAGGGGTGAGATTATCTATGGGGTCTGAGAATGATAACTGACTTTGGTATTTTTTGAGGGAGAAATAGTTGATTCGACTGAAAACTTTTTAGGAGGGGTTTATTATGTTACCCTTGAAGAATGTAAAAGTATTTTTTTCATTTAATTTCTTTGCAAAATAACAGCGCTACAGTCGCATTGCGTAATCTCTATTTGGGACGAATGTCTCTCCACGCTGTTGTTCTTTGGTATCACACGGTTCAATTTAGAGCAAAGTATCAAAAAAATGTCGATATTTTCATGATATCGTGAATTTTGATATATTCGTTGATAATGTATTTCATTTGTAATATATTTATTTAGCAATTCAAATTGACATTCTGATACATTCATCCACATGCCAATTACTAAAGAAGCACGTAGGATTTTAAAAAAAATATTGAGTTTCATAGAAACGGTGAACGCATGAAGAAAAAATTGCAGTATTTCTCTAAAATTTTCGCATAAACTGCCAGAGTTGTCTACTTTTAACATACCATAGTTGCAAATATATACAATTTCTGAGACACTTATCCAGAAAAAAGTGAATTTACGAAAATTAGGTAAGTGCAACGAAAAAAGCAAAATTGAATTGCCTTTTTTCGAACTAATGAATGTAGTATGAACTACATAGTGGTAGTATTGAGATGACGATACTTCGCTAAAAATATACGCGCTCCTCAGTCCCACGAAATTTCAAACTGAATAACTTTTTTTCGGTCCTAATAATCTTGCAACGACTTCAAATTTAGTTCAGATTCAATAAGTATCCCAATACTTATGAACCTGACTGTACATACATACGTATGCACACACGAGTAGAGAGTTACGGTGAACTGTCCAGGACGGGATAAAAATCGAACGACTCCTAGCGAAGATTTACTGTTTCAAGCGAGATACTTTATGTAATCACAGGTTTCGTTCGTCGGTGGGAACGAGTGTAATTTGTTTAACCGTGCAATGTGTTAATTCCACGAAGATCCTCATACCAGAGATGCTAAGTATATTATCCTAGAATCAATTAACACGACATCACAGTTTCACTCTTCATTAATACTTCCTCTTTTCCCCTCTTTTCATTCCTTTCTTTTTAAAATACACCCTTCCGCTGAAACCAACGTTAATTCTCCGCTCTGCGTTGCTCGGTTTTGCCTCAGTTTCTCGAAACCGAGGGCAGGTATTGGGGTGACGCTTAAATCGGAGCAATTAAGGATCGACGGTGCGTAGAAAAGAAACTTTGTTAAAACGTGCGGATGACAGTACAGAGAACGACCCGAGAATGGAGAAATAGAGCTATTCAAGGGTTCGAGGAAGATGAACTTTGGGTCATGAGTGCGCAGGAGAGTTGAGAGGAAAGTTGGAAGGTGAGGAGTTCAGTGTGAGTAATGGTGAAAGTTGACGACTATTTAATTGTGGATACAGATAAGATTAAGCCTAAGAAAGAAAATATTTCAGGGTATACCCGCAGGATAGAATGACAAATCGCGAGTGTTCGTGGCAACGGCTCGAGGGTTAGAAATGTTTTCCTTAGATTTGAATCTCGAGCAGAAGCACATTTCACCTACTCCCCCGTCGATTCTAACCGATACACTAACTCAACGCTCGACAGCTATTTCCCAGTTTCTCTACCCAGCTGTAATCTTCGCTAGCAGCTGATAGCGCGTTAGCTCGATTCAAAGGCCATCGATACGCAAACCTAGTGACCAATAAACGTGGCCGCCGTGTGCATCGGTCAAGTGGATCATTTCGAGAGTCCTCTGAAACGCGGCGGAGGAGGAGTGTGTCCCGGCGAGAGCGCGTTGAATGAATGCAGAAAATATAACGAACGGAACGTAGTTTCCGGTGAAAGCTCGCTTCGTTTGTCGCTACCCCGGTTCGTTCCTCTCTCTCGACGACGTGGAATCGAGCACACATAGGCGAGAAGGAAAGTGATGATAGGCAGAGAGAGCAGGTGGAGAACTACCGAGGGGGAACAATTAGTTAATTGAGTTGATCGATGAATTTCGTTCGCGCGACGCGCGCGTTCCAATTCGACGTCTGATTGAGAGGTTCCATTCACCCCCTCTATGTACGCACAAGCTGGCTGGCCCGCGGCATTTCGCACCAAATAAAAGCCCTCGTTCCCAAAACCAGGGAGAGGGGGGGCAGCAGCAGACACGTGTGTATTATAGTATTCCCCGGTTCGACGGTGTGTTCGTGCTAATATGAAAATCAATGTCACGAGCTCTGCCCGACGAAAATTTTGACAACGTGTAAACCAGTCCCCGCGACTCTCGACATCGTTTCGAGAAATATGTTCGTTCTCTTTCTTCTGCGCGTGTTTTTCACGTACAGTTGTTTGTTCGGAGATCGCAAAAACGGGAGGAGAGAGAGAGAGAGAGAGAGAGAGATACACGTGGAAATTGTTGCGTTATTTAACCACAGAGGAGTGTGTTACACGCCTCGTCCTGGAATTAACCCAGTTTCACAGCGGCAAATAATTGTCCGTATCACGAGGGAAGCATCAAGACACAGGTCCGACGTCGTTAACGACTTCCGTGCGTCGCCTATTCTTTCCTCCACTCTTGACACGCTTCTGCCTCCCGTGGAGAGCGAGTGACACGCGTCGCTGCTCGTGGTTAAATAGAACGACAAACGACACAAAACTCACACTCTCTCTGTACCCCGTTCAGGCCAATATCGTGTCCTCGCGTGTGTCTTTATCTTCCTGATGGAACGTTCGTTAAACGATAAGCAGATTCGAAAGAGGGGGAGAGAGAGAGAGAGAGAGAGAGAGAGGGAACTACAGCGATACCAGTCGGGTAAACACTGTGTTATCGAAGGACCAATCTGAAAGTATTCCCGTTCAATTTCTCCCGTATCTGTGGAATCAGGTACAAGGGATTACAAGAATCCGGGATACACACCCGGTTGATCGTCTGAGCGCGATTCTGCCGAATTTGAATAGTCGATTCGGTAAATCTCGCATTCAGACTCACCTGATCGCCGCTTCTCTGTCCAACCAAACCACCTCCCCCTTTCGATTCCTCTTCATCGTGCTCACGTGTCCGCCGTAGACAAAGATAAATTTGACGATGAAATTACGAGAGGTCGTTGAAGGTAGGGATCGATCCGTGTGTCACGGAGCGAACAGTGAGCGCAGCGACGTTTCTATGGCCGGCACGTCCGGTTAATCCAGTTTTAAAATGCGCTGCAGACACACTAATAAGTTGAAACCAGTCAATTAGCGCGCTCACGCCGGGCCCGTCCTAAGCAAACACTGGCAGGTGTTTGAACGACGTAGCCGGGAATGCGGATCGCGTCGATGGCGCCGTCCTGCGCTTTCTCTCTGCTCTCTCTCTCCGAACCGGGGGAGGAGAGACGCCTCTCTTCCCGTCGAAAGGGTGCACAGACACGACGTGATGCTCACTCGCGAAGAATCACGCTTCGACCTAACCCGACTGAGAGTAACACGAGAGGCCAAGGAGTTAAGGTCAGGGATCAACGTCCCTTATCTCGATAATGCTGGCAGGACGAACCGCCCCCTCTTTTCGCCGATAATTATTTCGTAAACGAAGAATTCCGTCGGGAATTTAAAGAATGAATCTGTATCGAAACATCGTGGAAAATCGCGAACAATTCGCGATATCCCTGGATTTCTTTCCGTTTCGAATACTTCTTGTTTTAATCTAACGAAGAATCCACGTTCATTTTCACCCTAGGTATTTATAACGCATTCTCTGTTGTACGTGGAAACTTGAAGGTGCGGCTGGTACAATTAGTCGAGTGTTTCTCTTTACCGTACAGAATTTCGAGATTCCATCGTTGCAACGGATCGCGTGGGTTTCCTAATCGAAGGAAAGGTCCTTTGGACGCGTAACGAAGCCGAGCATTGATTTCTTACGCGCGTCACTTGTCGACTTGGACAGTTTCACTCCTGCGGCAATCTGAGCAGGAGAGAGTATCAGCGGAGACGCTTGGCGAAAGTATACGGAGGGGTTGTCGTGGCAAACACAAAGGCCACCACGGAAGATGGAAAGCTCCGGAGGAGACGTCGCGGTTTCTCCGGCACGTTATCGGTCGACCGACGCCGGATGGTTTAGAGCTGGTTCTCAAGAGAGACACTCCCCTGCTCTCTCTCTCTCTCTCTCTCTCTCTTGGTTCGAGGATCAAAGGGATTTCGAAGATCGCCGGCTAAGCACGTTCGACTTTGCGACCTAACGTTTTCCGGGGAGTATATCAATTAGTCCTGTGATTAAGGCTCGAGCATCGTCTACCATCCAGACACAGTCACCGTCGAGATTTTCTCACGCGTTACAAACGCATCTCAGCATTGAAACACAGTTAATCCTATTAAGTTGGCCGCAGAAAGGCGTTTCCAGGGTACGACAAAAGCGTGAAAAGTAGATTAGAAGCGGTTATCGCGTTGGATGACGCCGCATCTACGATGGTAATCGACGCGATTACCCCGTGTCTGTGGTAAAAGGGGGATAATCCCCTTGAAATAGTTTGACTAGCACTCGACGAACGGGAGAACGTCCCCCTTTTTCCCTCGAATGCGGGAAAATGTTGCGAAAGATTGATCGGTAACCGAGTGACTAAGATATACCGAGTCTTTTATTTCGTCCAGTTAAATGAAAATCAAAATTTTTACAGTTTTTTTTTTAATAGAAAGACAGTTCTTCGTTTATATAAAGTTGAATGTACCGGGTGGTCTAAGAGAATCGGTCGCCACGATATTTGATTTGGGAGAATGTTGCGAAAGATTGATCGGGAGCCGAGTGACTAAGATTTACCGAGTCTTTTATCACGTCGAGTTAAACGAGAATTTTTGTACCCTTTTTAATGGAAAGTTCTTCGTTGGTGTAAAATTGAATATACAGGGTATATTTGCGAAAGATCGATCGAGAATCGACTGAGTCTTTTATCTCGTCGAGTTAAATCAAAGTGAAAATTTCTATTTTTTTTTTTTTTAATAGAAAGACAATTCTTCTTTGATATAAAATTGAGTGTACTGGGTGGTCTGTGAATCGGTCGATATTTGAGTCGGGAAAATGAGCCTTTTATCTCGTCGAGTTAAATGAAAGTGAAAATTTCTATTTCTTTTCAATAGAATCCATCGTTAACCAGGCGACGTAAATGTCAAAATACAGGGTGATCTGTATTCGTAATATTCAAACTGGTTCGGATAGATTAAAAACAATTCATTGTTTCACTTAAATCACTTAAATGAAGAATTGATTGATGCAAAAAATTCTTTGAAAACATCACTTTTCCATAAAAAATCTGGAGTCACACTTGTTTTTCGAAAACGAATTCAGTAATACAACATCATACGCCATTTTAATTATCTGATCCTAAAATAATCGAATTTTTATCTGGAATATAATGCACGAATTAGAATCCAAACACTTCAAGAAGTGATACTTCAATTGAAGTAACATTTATCCAGAAAAGCAAACTTTGCGTTACACAAAAAGAAACACAGTTTGAACACTTACTCTAACTACCTTTATTTCCATCGCAACATTTGCTCTTCAATGATTTACATCACCTGAAACGTGCTTTTGTTTACCTTCGCGTCCGAATGCGATATTCCACATTCAGTAGTCACCTGTCAGTTACACTCCTGTCACCACGATTAATCACACAAAAGATTGAAAATTATTCAACGCCGAGACGCACGACTCGTCGGGTTATTTGTAGAAAGTTCGATTCGTAGATATTCAATTTGCTCCCCCGGCGGCAGAACGGGGAGACCCAAAAATCGACTAAGTCGGGCTTTAAGTAAACGGTGGAAATCAGTGAAGCGAGGCAATCTATTATTCCCACAACCCTCGAGGGGACTTTAAAGAACAGCTCCTCGTACAGCTAATGACGTCGATCTCTTAAAGGAAGACATTCTCGAATCCGGTGTCCAGGACAACCCGAACGACTTTTCTCGCGCTCGAAACGAAGGGTTCAGGTCCATCGATAATACGTCGACGACGGCCAAGTCTAGGACCGGCGACACCAGCAGACGTCGTTCATAAGCTAGAATGTCATTAATCAGACCGTCACTGTCGTCGCGGCATCGCCGATTCGGCCACATGCGGGAAGAACCCATTGAGAAGCGGAGAAAGAGTATCGGGACGA
>NW_017100341.1:483648-502927 GCF_001263275.1 Habropoda laboriosa | reverse complement strand
ACGGTTCCTTTTCTATGGGACAGAACACTCGAGAAGCTTTCGATAATCTTCCGTGACGTTCTCATTCGTCGCCTGAATTTCAAACGAACTCGAAGAAAATTTCCAGTGTTTGCGACATGTTCGTCACGTGACGAGTTTCGTAACACGTGTCGCGGACGTACGGATGGAGAAATACAACAGAATATACTTCGTCTCTTTAATTCCGCGTTTCACGAAGATTCTGGGAAATGAAAGATTCACGAAGATTCCGCGAAATAAAAAACTCACAAAGATTCTGTGAAATGAAAAATTCATAAAGATTTTGTGAAATAAAAAATTCACGAAGATTCTGGGAAATGAAAGATTCACGAAGATTCCGCGAAATAAAAAATTCACAAAGATTCTGCGAAATAAAAAATTCACAACGACCCCGTGAAATATTATCTATAGCTGACACGCGAATACGAAAACGTGAAACCAAATAGAAAAACCCGCGAACGATGTGAAATTTAAATATTTGAAATTTGCAAATTCGAAAGGTTACATTTTGTCGTATATAGAAACGACGTTTCTGTATTCCATGCAAACCATTACGGGATATTTTACATTTAGAATGAAATAGATCCAGAAGGGGACGTGTAACGGTACAAAACAAGGTGTAAAAATTTGGAGAAAGAAGTACGTAGTTTGATAATAGGGTATAATTGAAGAGAGCAGCGTTAAGTTAAGTTTGTCTGTTTAAAAAAATAAATTCAAGAGAGAACGTTACAGGTGACTATTATTTCATCGTATAAAGAGATCTCTGTGTAACGTTTGTATTCGTTTCAGCGCACCTGGAATGATCTATTGTTCGGTGTGGAAAAGGAAACGTGCACCACAGGGGTGCGTTCATAGTGCATGTGGCGCCATCTTTGCACAGGATGTAGTACTATAGCCTCGTCTTTGCCTCGAGTGGCCTATAGCAATTCACAGATCGGGATCAAGTACGTGCTTTTCATGTATGACATTATTTCACTGCATTGAGCTAACAGGCTCTAGTTGCTACTTCATAATTTACCGTGGCAGTTCTATGTCGAGTAGAATATATAACGTAGAATCTCAATTATTCGCGCACCCCTCCGAGGAAATTTCAGGCTACTTCAATTGGCTTCTTTGAGGCCTCCATCCTGTGTTGCCTTTGGATCCCTTAAGAATTGCAATAATGATGTCGGAGTAGTATTAAGGCGAATTTCGTCGGATAATTGTATTATGGTTTTTCCACAGGGATATTGATTTTCGTGCGGCTGAAAGGGAGCCCGGGGTATAATTTCCCGGACATAATGGTGGAATCTTTTCCGAATTATCGGTGACCGTTGCCAAGTTATCGATGTCGATAATGTTCTTAACGCAATTAGAACAGATGTATGCAGGATTCGTGTTGCTAATTTCGGAATGATCAAGTTTCGTGTCGCGTGAGTCTCGATTCTTTTGCGACGTGTTGCGAAATGATAGCTACGTTGTTTGTTCGTATTACCGAACGAAAATTGAGGGGTGAGATAATATCGAGTTTGTTCAAATTCTCTTCCTAATTTAGGCTCCTTGGCGCGCATAATATTGGAGCCAAAATCAAGATACAATTTCACTGTTTCATTTGGCAATAACGTTACGTACGTTTTAGTCACACTTGATACGGCAAATAAATGGCGTTTTTAAGTTAATCCTTTGGAGCCCAAATTATAGAGAGTTTGTTATCAAAAAAATTTGTAATTACTTCTTAAATTATTTTTGCTCTTGAATTGAGATATTTTAGTGAATCTACAAGAACCTAGTGGGAATACAAGGCGAAAGAATACAAAATTTATGGCACACATGAAGTTGGAGCCAAAATCAAAATACAGTTTCACAGTTCTATTTGGCAATAATGTACTGTACATTTTAGTCACATTTGTTACGGTAAATAAATGGTGTTTTTAAATTAGCCCTTTGGAGCCCAAATTATGGAGAATTTCCTTTAAAAAAATTTTTAAACTCTCTTCCAAATTATTTTTGTCCCTGAAACGAAATTTTTTAGTGAATCCACGTGGGCCTAGTGAAAATACAGGACGAAAGAGTACAACGCAAATTTATTTAAAAACATAGCAAATACGAAATTTCTGCAACGGGTCCACTTTGACCCACTGAGCTTGAAAGGGTGAAAAAGGCATTAATTCCACCAATTCCCACATTCACCACCATTTTTATCACCCCGCAAAATACAACGTTAAAACAGTAACGTATTTCCCTTTTGAGATCGATTTTCCGAGTGCACCGTTCGGTAGTTCATACACCATAAATACTTCGTTACAACTTATAATACAGCGAATCTTATCGTTTCTTGCTCGAATTCCGATATCCATGAACGTGGAACGTTCCATCGATGGGACGTCGATAGAAATGGGGAGTGGGGGGTGGAAAAATGGGATCAGGCTTCTGTTACTCGCTGGAAAGACAGAAAGAAACGGGTGTGCGGCAAGGAGGATAAGTGGTATCGACGACAGGGAAACAAGGGTGGTTAGAGGATGGACGACGGCACACCATCGTCGATGGGCGGGAACCGCAAAGCGACGGTTACCGAGACGGAAGCCGTCGGGACATAAGCGGTAATGGCCGGGAATACGTAAGGGTCGTGGTGGAGGTGAAATAAAATAAAGGGACGTAACGAAGTAAGGCGGATAATAGGTCTCGTCTCTTCCAGCAGCTTTTCGCCACCGTTACAGCTTCTCGGCCGGTTCAGCGCGAAGAAGATGGGATAAAGAAAACGACGGGATAGCCGTTCTAGCGAATTAATCTTCGGAATGATGCAAGGCATCTCCGCGCCGCGCCCGGTACGGGGCGAGGCGGAGAGAAAAAAGGAGAAGCGCGAAGCTTGCGGCTTGAGGGAGAGATTTTTAAAGGAGCTGGCAAACCGTGGAAGAGAGGAGAGAAATTGAAATTCGTTGGGGGGAGGGGAGAGAAAAAAGAAGGACGGTAAAGCGGCGGTGAAAAAACGTCCGCGAAATCGGCTTCAGCCACTCGAATCGTTCAGCTATAAATCAGTGTACTCGAACGATGAGGATAAGTGACAGGTGAAGATTTCTTTTTTTTTTTTTGCTGAAATCTTGGAAAATCGATTAGCTCGTTGAAGTCGATGCGAGTTTCGACAATTGTATTGACATCTTCGTTCAGAAATTCGAATTCAAGAATTTGCAGTCGAATTCAAATTGAAAAATTGAAATTGAAATGCAAATTGAAAAATTGAAATTTTAATTCAAAAATTCAAATCCAAAAATTGAAATTAAAATGAAGCCCTTGGGAGTTTCAACAATTGTATTAACATCTTCGTTGAAAAATTCAATTCCTAAGATCTAAATTCAAATTCAAACTGAAATATTTCAATTAAAAGATTCAAACTCAGATTGAAATTGAAACTGAAATACATATTCAAATTCAAAAATTTAAATTTAAGTTTAAATTTAAGTTCGAAGGTTCGAATTGAAGTTGCAATTCAAAAATTGAAATGTACAATTTGAAAGTTGGAAAGCGCACTTATTCAAATCGAACCCAGCGGACGCAGATGCCAGTAACATCCTTTAAAACCGAATCATCGAATAACAGAAAACGTATAAGCGAAGTTCTAGAACAAGGGAAACCACATTCAACATTTCACAAACTTTCACCGCAGCTTCTCAAACTTCTTACCTCCCCCCTTTTATCTATAGCCACGATAACACATCGGCCAATACGACAGCTACAAACCCATCGAAATCAAGTGTCGATGAATCTCCAACAAGGGTGTCAAGGAAACGGTCGAAATTAAATCTCGGAATAAGCCAAGAGGAACCTAATGATATTCATCCGTTTCCACCTCTGTCTTCTCTTTCCCATCCGATATACTTTTCCTTTGAGGCTACCAGACAGCCCCTCTCTCTTTCTCTGTTCGTTTCATCCCTTCGTAGGCCACGGGTCCTTTAGAATGCTCGTTCCGCCGTGGAAGCGGCGAAATCCCAATTGAAGCGAATGAGCGATCGAGTATTCCGCGGCATATTCGGGGATTGTAGCGTGGGGTAGGAGCATCCGTCGAGCCTCTCGATGCCTACTGTCGTTGAAATATGTTCGACGAGGGTGAAAAAGAGCTGACGATATTCATAGCCGGCTGGGCGAGGCCGATGAAGGGAAAAGGGGGATGAGCCAGGAAAGAGTCGGCTGCAGTCGTAAGGGGATGTCGGGCGTTTCCCAGAGTCGTCAACGATGAAAAAGGGAGAGAGAGAGAGAGAAGTGTAGAGAAAGGGGGTGGTGGAAAAGGTAAGAGGCGGAGGGTGCATATCCTGCTGTACTTCACGCCACGGCAAATTCGCGAGGCGACTGCAACGTCAGGCATTTCATCGACTTTGATGGTGCTCGAAGCTTCGATGAAAAACACTCACTACCCTTTCAAAGGAGCCCCAAATCGTTTCGCGGATGTTGGTTAATTGTCACGGGTTAAATGTCTCCTCTCTTCTTGCCTCTGTCGACGATTATTTTCTTACTCCAATTGATCCATTCTTGGAAAATCGATCGTTCGGTTTAACGTGCGTTATATTAGGTTGTCCGGAAATAAATTCCGGTTTCTGTACGTGAGATTTAAAGACGCATTAGAATCTATACACTTTTTCCAACGTTTTGTCAAAAATCAGGAGTTCCAGAATGAATAACTTCCACGAAGGTATTTACAGCGTCCTCTTTATTGCGGAAGATTTTTTCTCGCAAAAAGTTATCGAAATGTTTAAAAAAATGGTAATCTGTAGGGGATAAGTCGGGGGAATATTGTTTCTTAACCCGATTCGTGTATCTTCCGAATCGTGAATTGTGAGACGTGCGGGCGGCCGTTATCGTGTGAAAATGGTAATCTGTAGGGGATAAGTCGGGGGAATAAGGAGGGTGTTTTAATGTTTCATAACCCGATTCGTGTATCTTCCGAATCGTGAATTGTGAGACGTGCGGGCGGGCGTTATCGTGTAAGAGTATTGGTCCCTTACGATTTACCAAACTTGCTTGTTTAACAAATAACATTTTACGCATTATAATCGTTAGTCGTGCTTTCACCGAGTACACGATTGATATTGGAGGCAGTTTCCGCGGCTTCACGTCCATAATTTAAATTCATATAAAAATATGGTACGAATTTGCTTCTTGTCCATTGTTACGTTTTTAAGTTATACTCGGAACAAACGACGGTAAAAAACAAAAGTGTATCGCTTATATGATAGAGCGACGTCTACTCGTTCAAATGGTGTATTACTTGATAAACATAAATTTAAAATACATAGTATAGAAAAGCCCTAAATATGACATGACAGAAAACCGCAATTTATTTCCGGACAACCTAATATTACCCGTCGTAATGATTTTAACTAATGCACTGTAAAGAATTTTCTATTTCTTCCGAGAGCATTCGGGAAATTTCTCGAATCGCGGAAGATTTGCAAACATATTCACTTTTGCTTTGTTTCGAATAACCGAGAACATATTGTATAAATAAGAGGGGAGCAACAAAAGCGAGTCAGTCTGTTTGTGCCAATCGTGCAATAGTCTGTTTTCTGTATCTGCAAACTGTTCGTTTTTCTCGTTAGTGTAAAGAATAAAGTACGTTGTAGATTTTCTTTCTAAAAGAAAGCTTTCCGTGTTTCTTACAGTATGTTTATTGAAAAAATGAAATTTCATTAAAAAATGGTTCTTTACACTTTTCTCGTTGCCTCTATCGATGATTTCCTAATTGGTCCATTCTTGAATATGAGAAGAAAATTGAATTTTCGATTTAGCATGGATTGTAGTATCGATCACAGTGATTTTCACATCAACTAACGTATGCTCGCTGAACAATGAAATTTCATTAGAAAATGGTGTACCTGAAATGTAACGATCTTCTGATTGATCCATTCTTGAATATGAGAAGAAAATTGAACGTTCGACTTAACATAAATTATAGCATCGATCAAGTGACTTCAACGTCAACTAACATATGCTCACTAGAAAATGAAATTTTATCAGAATATGGTGAACCCGAAACGTAACGAACGCAGTAAACGCAGCGGAATGAAATTACGAAGTCTCGAATCCCCGATTAATCGTATTCAAATGATGCAATAGCTGGCACGAAAGTATTTTAAAGACGCGATGAATATGGAAACGTTTAGTCGCAGCAAAGAAACAACGGTTTGATCATCTCGCGAATATCGATTGACCTGCCCTTTACCAACTACCCAACCTTTCTTTCACCCTGCCCGAACTTCCCGGGCAATATCAGAATTAACATTAAGCGAAGCCTGTGCACACTATAATCTACGCTATCGGGCCGTGTAGAGCCCTCCGTAATTTTTCATTCGCCACCCTCAAATATCGCGCGACCTGTACTCCCGATGCACACCAGAGAAACGTAATAGAACATCTCCGCGATCTAACCTACATATGTAATTCCACCGTAGAAAGTATCGTTTCCTCAACGAGGTATAGCCTCGACGATACCCGCCGATATCGCTTCTTTCGTAACCATAATACTCGATCTATATAATACTCTTCCTATTTATATTCCAGGCACAAGCATTAGGGTTAATTGAAACGTCCGATCCCTCCCCTAATCCGGATCAGTTGGGTAATCCGACAAGCGTGGACGTCTCGGCGTTAATTCGTACGAAGCGAAAGATTATGGAAATCTCCCTCGAATTCAACCCTCCCCGGTTTCTCCCTTCAAGGTCGCGTCTTTTCTTGTTCGAACAATCTAAAACTACCCCTTGCCCTCGCTCGAATCTCGTTCACGTCTATATACGTACGTGGCGGTGGTGGCCCCACCGGAATGGAATTCGATCGCGCGCACGTTTCACCGTCCCATTACACGTAAGATCGATGCCGGCCACGTGCCCATAATATTTTCCGGATAAGACACACCCAGACCTAATCCTGTCTTCTTCTTCTCGTTCGCGAGAGCTCCGGGCCCGTTGCCGTAGGCTCGCCTTATCTTAGCGTTTCCGGTCCAACGAGCCGGAAATGCGTAATAGAGGAAGACGTGAAGGGTTGGGGAGAGAGAGCGCTATGAGAAAGAATACGAGAGTTTCCAATGGCGAGGCGCGAAAGGAAAACAGCCACGGATGGTACGCCACCGGCTAACCGGAAGACGGCTCGATTTTTCCCTTGGAGAAACTAATTTCAGCCAACTATTGCCGGTGAAACGGTCGCGGAGAAAACGGCGAGGGACAATTACAAACGACTTCTCGAAATTCCGCGAGAAGAAGGAAGATAATAGAATGGTTGCAGAGAAAAGAAAAAACTGCGAGATTCTCGACGAGCTTTTCCTTCTTCTTCTTCTTCTTTTTCAAATCTTCTTGCACGTTGCTTTGCTCTCTAGACTGACATTTTCTTCCGGCCGCCTTTGCTCTTTTCTTAACTTTCCCCTTTTGTCTTTTATTTCTCTCCTATCGGTCCATTGTTCCCTCACTCTCTCTATCTTGCTCTTTCCTTATGCTATCTCCCCTTGTGTACGCCGGATTTAGGTAGCTATTGACTCGTTTTGAGCAAATATTTCTTGCGCAAACATGATCACGTGTTTTTATTGGTAGCGCGATAAAATCACGTGTGAGCCACTTTTTGGAATGCTGGCAGGTTTAGCAGGTTTGTAGTAAGGATACATTGTTGGAGAGCTAATATTTGATCATTTTTCATTTTGATATTTGATCATTTCAACAAAACTTAGGTATTAGATACAGAAAATGAAAATTCACAGTAAATTAGTATTCTTCGCTAATTATTTTGCAGTTTCTTTTCGAACACCTTGCAGTTAATCCCTGGACGCTCGTATTTTCTCAATTTAAATGCCAAAAATTGTCAATTACATTTTTTAACGAAATTACTTTCCAAGCGAATAAAAATAATTTATTCTACAATGGAAAAGATGACGCGGTAACGGAAACTAAAGCGGCGTGAAGCACGTACATAAGCATCGTTCAAGGAAAAAAGGGTTAATTTCTACATTTTCTCAAAGGTATCAACAAAACTCTATCTAAATCGAAATTCCTCGGAGACGGTTAAATTTCTAATAACTCCAGCACGCGTATATAAATTTGCAATAATTTGAAAAAACTATTCTCCATAATTTATCGTTCGCCGGACCCCGGGGGAAAAGAGCAACGGCCAGGCGACGTCGCGAATAGAAATTGTCACGCTCGAATCGATTCGCGCGATTCCGATCGCGGCTGTGAAAGGAGAGCGGCGGGACGATGAATGAAGGAAAAGGGGGGAAAACGTTGCCGGTGTGTAGAAAGTAAAAGTCAGAAGGTAGAAAAGGCGAACGACGGTGGGCTTCGACACCGATAAATACGTCCGCCCCTCGTTCCTTGCTCATTGCCGCTTCCGCGTTCGCCACCGTGTAGAATATTAAAAGCGCGCGTTTCGCGTTTACGAGTGGCGCAACGTTAATGCGTTTGCTTTGTCGAACTTCGTTGCTGCCTCTGCTGATACGCGTTTACGATTATGGTGCTCGAATGTCGTGCCACGAGTACGGTTAATAAACTTTCCTAACCTTGTTACCGGCGTTTCACGCGAACACCTGATTTCCTCTTTTCCCCTTGTATTCCCGTTCGAAGGAAAATATCACTGAACAAAGGTAAAATACACCGATAAGGAGGGAACGTTGACGAATTTCGCGGTCTACGGGTTGCTCGTTTTGTCGGATGCACGCTGCAACTGGTTATCGAGAGACGGATTAAAATGTATGCGCATCGAGCTGATACGCGATTGATATTAATACCTGCGAGTTAGTTAACGTTATCGAATCGCGTCGAGTTTAATCGTTGTTAATATCGCCGAGTACCGGAACGGTGAATTTTAAGGAGCTCCGGGGGAATTAAAACGCGTAAAGTGTCAATCAGAAATTTCGAATTATTCGCTTAATCTTACCAATATGGAATTACCTTGTTAATTAAAAATTTATTTTATCTCACTTCGATGAATCGGCGAGTGTTCTCCAATTCGTTACACATCGATTTAACTTTCATCTTCTCTCGTTCTCATTTCTCAAAGAGTCTCTCTCTCTCTCTCTCAGTTCCGAGCTCAGAATTTCGTTATTCAACCTTGTTTCGCTAAAAACGATCTTCCGAAAGAATTCCGCCAAAGGTTCTTTCGCGCTTCGCCTAATAGAGCAGCCCGTGCAACGTCGCTGCGAAACGCGCGTTAAGCGTAATTGATTAAAACACAATTTAAAGAGAGCACCTGGCGTGCTTCCTTTAAAAATTGCCACGAAAGTGAGGGGGCGGGAGGGAGGTAGGGAAGCAAGGACAAGAATGGCCGAGGCGACGTCGTTATACCTCATCCAGGAGAATCCATGAGAGAATAACCGTGGCGCAACGTAAAAATTTCAAACGACGTTTTCCTCCACCTCCATCTCGGTCCGCACTCTCTCTCCCTCTTCCCTCCGACTTCCGCCACCGCCCCTTCGACCCCCTGACCCCCTCTTCGCGTCGGTTCCCCCAGCAAAACGCCGCGCGACCCATCGTGCCTGGTGCTACGGATGAAAGGAAGTGTCTACCCAGCGTTACGGCATTCCCACAAAGGGAAGATGCAGTCCCTTCTTGGACGTGACCCCTCGCTACCAAACCCCGATCCGGGGTTCTACCTCCGACCATCCTCCCATCCTCTTCGCGGTTCACTCCATCCACTCATCAACCGCTCCCCCAACCCCTTCTTCCTCCCTCTGTCTTCTCGCTTCCACTTTCACCCTTCCTCTATTCACTCCTTCTCTCTCTCTCTGTCTTCCTCGTCATCTCTTACCACAGCACCCGTGTATTCTCGTCCGTCTTTCTCGAACCTGTCTCTACCCCACCCCGCAACTCGCTTGCTCTCTCTCCCCCTCCCCCCTCGTTCACCCTCGCCAAAAGCGACGCCCTCTTACAAGATGTAGGAAGCCGCGGAATTTAGTTGCCATTGTCTCGCAACGTGCCCGATCGTGTCCCGTGCGCCTATCGTTCGGGCGCACTTGCCAAGAGCTGACTAACGGAACCGTGCCGCGAATTTTATTCGCACCTGACCCATTACCCGCGCGGGCATAACACCATTACCGTAGGGTGAACGGGGGGAGGCGAGGCTTGCAGGCAGCCAGGCTACACTATGAGAATAACGTGCCGGATTTCCCATCGTCCGGGGTTAATTCGTCCGTTGCGCGGTTTTTCGCAGACACGCCGAATCGATCTGTTCTGGTTTCTCTTGGGTCGTCGCGAAACGAGGAACTAACGCGTTCACCGCTAGACGATTCTTAGAAGAAAAGAGGGTCCACGATGTGCAGGGAAGGTACGTTTAGAATTGGATGGAAGAAGAAGCTGGATTGAACGGTACCGTGTACACAGGTTAGAGTGGCACGTGGCAGCCGTTGATAGACGTTCGTCAAACGAACGGCGAGAGCGTCGAGCGGGAAAAGGGAAGAAGGGTAGCGCGAAGCGCCTCGATGTCGTCTGGAAGACGTCGACGAAGATATTGGGTCGAGCTTAGCTCCAACATAGTTGGAGAGTGCTGCATAAGCTTATTAAGGTTGGGTGCTTTGCCACGGTTCCACGTCACCGAGCACACTGCTAGCACGCTCTTTCTACCCTCTTCCCCCTTTCGTTCTCGTCGAAGAAGAACCTGGAAAGCGGGTGGGAAGAGAGAGAGAGGCTAGGCTGTTGGATAGGTAGAGGAGAACGAGAGAAAAGAAGGAACAAGGAGAGGAGAAAGAGAGAAAGGAACGGTAGGAACCTGCTGTACCGACCAACGTGTCGCCGATGCAACTTCAACGGCGGCAGCGCGGGGTAAGCTGCCGGATTGTTAGATCGAGGGGGGCGATGTCACGGAAAGGGGGCACCGGGAGTAGAGGTGCCGCGGCGGAGGGAACACACCGTTGCAGACTCGGCCGAAAGGGGACGTATAGAGGGAGGGAGGGGGGAGAAAATCGGAGCGAAGGGGGTGTTAGCTGGGTTTGAAGGGGAAAGGGCGAAGCTGGAGAAGCGAGGAGCCTCTTGAGAGACAATGAGGCCGCTCACGAGTGTCGCAACGAGTGGATGCTCTCCACTATTGCCAACTCAGGCCCTTCAAGCCTTCCAGGCTTGCACCACCACACTACCCTTGCGCCTCCACGTTCTCGCTATCCTGCTGCCGGCTGCTACACCACCGTCACGTTGCACTACATCACCACGACGCGGGTCCACGAGCACCAAGACGACGAAGACGACGTCGTCGCTGGCTACGGCGTTAGTGCGGTCGACGGGGTTGCGAGGGAGATCCTCGAGTGGTGCCTCCAGGCCCCTCAACTAGACAACGACACGCCCATGGTGTATCGTAGTTTTTAATTTACTTCCCCTATTTCGCGCCGATCGGTGCTTCCTTTCTTCGATCGCTTCGTGGAAGAAGTAAGCTGGTACCTTAAGGTACTGGAGAAGTTCGTTAGGAATGATGGTTGGAGCGGGTTGCACTTGAAGAGTGTGTTGTTTCGGTTTTAAAATAAGTAGGTACCTGTGTAACGTGGTTGAAACGAGGTTCGTGATTCATTCGGAAACGTAGCGACCAAAATTTTCGGACCATTTGCCAATTTGCAACGGTATTTAATCTGGTGCTAACTTTGTATAGATTTGCTTCGTAATAAACGATTCTTAAAGTTGCTAACTTTTTTGGAAATTTTTGTATAACTTTGAATGCATAGTGTTACTAAACTTTTGACCGATAGTATACGGCAAATTGAGAAATTGTTCGATATCAGTTGAACAATTTCCACCGCTTTTCAGGGGAAAGCAAATTTTAGATTCGCAAGTGAAAATATTATTGTCAAGGAGAAATTCTTAAAGTTGCTAACATTTTTTGGAAATCTTTGTATAACTTTGAATGCACAGTGATACTAAACTTTTGACCGATAGTATACGGCAAATTGAGAGATTGTTCGATATCAGTTGAACAATTTCCACCGCTTTTCAGGGGAAAGCAAATTTTAGATTCGCAAGTGAAAATATTATTATCAAGGAAATTCTGTTTAATATCGCGAAAGTACCCTCTAAAATTCCCGCTTTTTTGTCGGCTGCTCATGGAAGGTTAAAAGCGATGTAGGTTGAAATTTCATGCACCGCTGTAAGGTAACGCAGCAATCTGCCGTCAAATTTGCCTTTTTTCGTTTTCACCGTGTTCCGGGGGTGAAAATAGACGTCTGACCTGTTTTCAGGGAAATATTCTGACGACCCACGCCACATCGAACACTATTACGTTCAGCTTCGCCAAACGTTAGATCGAGAGGTAACGTAAAGATACGAGGTGTGCACTCGTTGAAAAGATTAAGAAAGGGACAGAATAATCTTTGTCCGATGAAAATACACCGTTCTATACTCGACTTTTACACAGATCAAAATTTTCAATGTTCTTCTAGCGAACATGTCGCAATTTCAATCATTCGTCGATGTACAAAAATTTGAAAAATTCAAGTACCGTGTACTTGCTCGTCGGGCGAATACAGACAAGTGACCTGGATTAAACTGAACGCACACTATTTTTTACCTTTAATATTTAACAACTCAATATCCTTTTATAAAAATATAAAAACTGAAGATGGGCAAAACGTCGACTCGATATTACCGTGCTACTGCTTCGTAACAACGCTACTTCAATTTTGACATGCATTCTTCAAGCATCCTTCTTCCCTGCCATTTTACCTACAACCACTACACGTCTTACTTCTTTTATACCGAAACATCCAGTGTGTCTTTGTCTTACAAAATGTAAAGTTCAAAACTAAACTTCTACGAATTTCTATCTACTGTTAGCTCATCCTGAAAGTTCCCGAGTTTTTTAAAAAGGCATAACTCCACTCTAAACTTAACGTCAAAAATTTATTAGAATTTAGATTAGAAATGAAACATTTTTATTGAAAATAATTTGCGTAATGTTCGATAAGCATAAAAATCCGAATCTCCGAGAGAAGAAAAGACGCAGATGAATCTCCTCGACCAAAACTTCAAATATTATAGTTTACACTGGGAAAAAATTATATTCACAGTTTAATGGTCTACTCCTCGATTTTCACTTTTTCGGCACACTTGACAATTTCCTTGCACAAAAACAAGAGGATATTAAAAACGTCTTTCATCAGTTTCTTTCTCTTCGAGATTCGAAATTTTATCTGTATGCAATTTTACTAATACTCCTGCGATATATTCCAAATTATTTAAATACGAATTTTTTCAAAACGATTGTCTTAAGACCACAAAAACCTTCCGGACGACTTAATGCATTACCAAAATTATTACCACCACATCAGTAATGAAAAATCGATCTCCAAGAACCCTAAATAGAAACTCGTCCAATTCGTCACCATCCAGAGTCAAAGAAGCACCCCCCCCCCCCCCCAAAAAGGCGAAGTAACTTATCATTCCAAGAACTCATCCCGTTTTCGTTTCTCTTCTTTGTCACGAACAGACTGATTCTCCCTTCAATTTAATATCGGCCGCCATTGCCGAGCGACGCGACCGGGTAATGCATCTTCATCCCGGCTCGTACTTAACTTATACGAAAGTTTATCGTCAACTCTGCAAGAAGCGGCCACGAGGCAGCTCCGATACACACAGCCCTTCCTGTTTCACGAGTCAGACAGAGACATGACCACGTCTTCCATCGTTGAATCAAGGCCCTTAGACCGGCCATAAAACAACCTCGATGCCACGGCGACGTCGTCGTCGTCGTCGTCGTCGATACACAATTGCACGCCGTGCTTTCCTCCGTCGCTAGAGAAAAGTTGTTGCGTCCTTGCACCGGAAGTGTCGCGAATTGAAGCACGGCTATGAAGCTGACATTGTCGATGCCCGTATAAATTCTCCCGCGGCGAAAGAAAGTTCGAGAATGGAGTTTCGCGAGACCCGAGTTCTACCCCCTCGGCCATAGTTTCCTCTCTTCACTCCACCCCCTCCACCCCTAAGCTTTCTCGTCTCCTCTCTTTCTCTCAAGGCTGGCAAAAAGAGCGACAGGAAATTTTTATTTCCCGTTCTTTCTGTCGCCGTAACTGTTTTCACCACGTTGCTGGTTTTTATGAAGTTTCACCATTGGCCGCCATTTTTACGCTTCCACTTCCTGTAACCACGCGTCTGAAAAGTTCTCCACACCGATGCTCTTTCTTTCGGGGGTAAATGGTAAGAGGGGATGGTATCGTTGGAATGCAAACGTGTGATTTAAGGGGTCTTCCTACTGCGACGGCTGAGAAGAACTGAGAAAATTTGAAACGGAGCAAGTGTTACTGACATCATTTTGCAAATTTGTGTGCTTATTCTGTCATCTTTTGAGAATACAGAAATATTTTTTATAAGTGAAAATATCCATTTGTTGTGAAATGGGAGCACCGCGAAGAGAGCGCCTTGAAAAATATCCTTCACGATGGCTGACACTATATCAGACGTTCTACTTATCCAAAATACAAAATGCAAACGTATTCTTAATCTGTCGACGTATGCCTATCGTCTGAACTAGAATAATAAAAAAATATTGAGAAATAAAGAAATGGCAAGATTTCAAAGAAATTGCTTTCGATTTTAGCAAAAACAATGGTTTTTTGCACCGCAAAGGCTGAATGTTGAAAATATTTGCACAATTCTAATTCAGACGATGAAGCAACATCTACCGAATATACTTGACAAATTTAGAGTGAAAACTTTTTTTTTTTTTTTTTTTTTTTTTTTTTTTTGTAATCGCATCAGCCAGTTTCAAAAATACCGTTTCGAGAGAAGCGCGTTTAAAGTTTTACCTACAATTTAAGACTACATAAAACCACTTCCTTCGAAGGCATATACCTCCCCCAATTTTGAGAATTAAGCCTAAAAACTTCCTGGACACATGTTCGGGATGTTAAACTATGAGAAAATACAAAAAAGAATCAATTTTTTCAACCCGTCACAGTAGGAAGAACCCTTAAAGTTCGATGAAACGACTTCGAAAGTTATTGAAGGGGTGCTTACGAACTAAAGCCTTACTCTACGATCAACACTTAAATTTATTAATGATAAAAGAATACAAACTGAATAGTAACATGAAAGTAAAATAAATCTGCACATGGCTCGCACATGACGCTCACACACCCACCATCCTTCTCTGCATGCTCAAGCGCACACTGTCATCGTGCGGGCAGAAAAGAAAGATAAAAAGAAGCAAACAAACATCATATTTAGCTTCATAGGCTGGGAGAGCAAACTACGCTTCAGTTTTTCTCGTGACATCGATCAATTTCGATCTTCGAGTAGCCAGCGAATTCGCGACGATACCGTTCGATTTTATTCCCGATAATTGGTTTCGAAGTTAAATTTAATCGCTACCTATATCCATCCCGCGTTAATATCGTCGGTTTTATACAGATCCAATTCGAACGTTATTTACAGGTACGCAGGAAAATAGTTGTGACAACGATTAAACGAATTGGCAGGGCGCGTTAAGTGGACGGCCACGGTTTTTATTGCGCGGCGGTAACGAAAGCATCGGGACCATAACCGTTCCGGGGAACGAAAATACTCGATTGAGGAGGAACAGGAGGAGAAGCGCGGCAGACAAGCGATACGGTAATCCGTCGAATAATTGGAGGATCCCCGTTAATCCACTATCAGAAACGTTCGAACTTTCCCCGCCATTGTGCGTACTACTCGGCCTTTATCGAAATGCCGCTTCCACGATCCTACGTTTCGTTGTATCGTATACTTTAAACCTTGCTACTTTTGTAACAATTTCCGAAAAAAGAAATGGAACGTTGACTGTTTTTCGTTTTAAGGACGGAACAAAGATGTTCTCAATTTATTTTCACTCTCGTGCAATGTAGAATTATTGCAGAGCTTACGCTTGCTTTGAGAATTATTAATCAAAGCAATGTTGGAAATTTTTTAATTTAATTTTCCTAGAAAAGCTGTTTGCAATTTTTTCTATTTTGCTCCGTTCTGGACCATCTTAGGCTGATTTGAATATGCCGCTCGTGTAAAAAGCACAAATACGCTTAAAAGACGCTATGTATAATATCAGTCTTAAACTGTATTTGAAAAAGTTGAAAAATTGTCTTTTTTCGTTTATTTTTAAATTACAGCCGTTTACAAATTAATATTCTAAGCCATATATGAACACCTTGGAAAACAAAAAAACTTAAGCTAACTAGATTGTATAAATAAATTGTACTTGCCTGTAAATCATTTTAACAAAAATACTGATTCTTTTTAATACACGTTCATTAACAATATACCATAATTCATTGCTTGCCCTCTTCGTTTGTATCATCTAGTTTACCCCCGTAAATAAAGTATTATTACTATTATAACCCGTCACACGTCATTCGTATCCCCATGAACCAAACTCCAAGTAAACAATATCAAAATATCAATCGATCAGAGAGCCTGGAGAGCCTGAGTTCCCAGTCGAATCTCTTAAAAGTATCTGTAAAAGTTCGGTGAAACAAAACGAGTCCCTGCTGGTGGCGACGAACCGGCAGACTTGTAAAAGCAAGGGAGGAGACTCCTAACGTCCAACGGTTCCGGCCGAGACTTCCATTATAAAAGCTAGACAGGGTCCGGTTATTCTGTTTAGTAAACATAGAAAAAAAGGATGGTAAAAAGAGGCTTTTCTAGAGGCCAGGTTGAACATTCCGGACGGAAACGAGCGACGGCCAGTGTCGTCTATTTAACTTTAGCCCGATTCCTCGCGATTTTGCATCGCACACGACTCGACCACCTTTTTCCACCCAACGTTCTTCCTCTTTCTCTATCTCCAGTCCCGTGGATGTTCCTCAATCCTCACCCTCTGGCGTTTCCGCCTTCTTCTTCTTCTTCCTCTTCCGCGTGGTGTTCCGTCTCTCCCTCTTTTCCTTTCCTTGTCCTCGAAAACAAACAACGTGCAGACGTACACTCGAACGGCCCAGGAATGGAACCGTTGGAAACTTTTAAACGCAAATTCCGAGCTCGACTCGACGCCACCCTCTCCTCCAGCGCGCACAATGCCATCCCGAGCCACGATGACGCTCTCCCCCACTTCCTTCCTACGATTCGACCATGTATCGATGGCCAGCCATTTGAAAACATTCCAGAGGGTACGATCAAACTTCGATTATCGTAAACCTCCCGCCATTGATGCCCGCTGATTGTAAACAGATCCGTCTCGCGACACCGTTTTCACCCTCTTTGAGGTCTCCAGTTAATCTCGCGATTTTTTTCTCTTTTTTCTGGTTTTTGAGTGCTGGGGGCTGATACGCGATAATAGACTCTTGTAAGAACGTGATGGAAAGTAGAAATGTAGCTGTTCGAGGAATTGTAATTCGAAGTGCTTCTTTGAGGATGATTTTTATTTTGATTATGGATAATGTTAATATTTTGGATATTGATAAATGATTTCGATAATCCTGAGTAATTTTTTTAGTTAACCTGTGTTTCTATCTCTATTCAATTTGGAAATACTCGAAATAACTTCGAAGGGTGATTTCGCTCCCTAAACATAAATGTCTGCCGATAAAGAATGCAATTTTACTAATCGAACATTTTCGGTTTCTCCAGCTGTATACTAAATTTCAAAAAACTGGCGTATCTCAATTAAGCAATTTTTCTTATTAGTCAAAAACAATGAAGTCCTGATCTCCTTGATCACTAATTTATCTCAAATAAACCTTCCATATCCATTCCACATAATTTCATTCCCCCTCTACTAATTCATTCAGTTGTACAATCCATCGCAACACTTAAAATTCTGAATTCCCTAATCGACTCATTGTACACACTTTGCCACAAGAAGCTCTAGAAAGAATGGGGTTAAAATCTGGTACGGAAGTACATACGAAGCCAGAAAAACGAGGAATTATTTTCACGTGCACACTATCGGGCAACTTTTTAATCTCGGTGGCGCCCGTTCGGGGACGAGCATCGCAGAGGGAAACATAAAAATGGCCAATCTCGATCTTGACGGAATCGCAGCCCTCGAGAGCAGCCTGGCGCTAAACTCCGAGAGATCGCGCGCCGCCTTATTTATGGAGACAGCCGATAGCGATAAGGATAGCAAATCGAGTGAACTTACAATCGATCCAAGCTGTATTCAATTCCAGCTCATAATTGTTAAAGTGGAAAAGTTTCAAAGCGTCGTATCGTCTCTCCGTTTCCCGCGGCTTGTCCATCCCCTCGATTCCGCCGCCTCTTTCCAACGGCAATCTCCTCACATTCGTTTCTACAAGTTCTGTCGGTCGCGCAGTCCTTTCGCCAGCTCTGCGACTTCCGCTTATAGAGGACGATTCACCTAACTTGACGACTTGAAATTACTCGCAAACTGTTCGTTTCGCGAAAAGGTACACGAAGCGAGAAGTAAATGGTTTCGAGGGAACCAACGTTGCTGTAATTACTATTTTCCATGTTGTTCGCATATGAAGTTTTCAAGGCCGCCTATATTATTATTTTTAATGTTAATATACCATAACGTTAATATTAATAGCAATATACCTATATTATTCACCTATATTACAATAATAGGGGAGACTGGGGATGAAAGTTAAAATTTTAAAATTGACCGACAAATCGTTAAAAATGACCGAGAAATAACTACGAACTAATCTATAGTTAAATTTATCGTACTTTAAGATTACGAGCTCAGTTTTTCGTAGGGAGCCATTTATTTGCAACTCTGCGAAACGTCACTTCTAACTTCTAAGTTGTTACAGCCACAGGATAAGTTGTTACAAAGAAAAAAAAAAGTTGCTTTTCAGTGAAATATTTCAATTTCTGATGAAATCAAATACAATTCTATGAATAATGTTTATTTATTGAGGTTCAAATCAACAAAAATATATTATTTTTAAAAGAAAACTAAACCAGTAGGTAAACAAATCATGAACATTCTCTTATTTATTGAGATCTATACTTATTAACAACCTTAAACCTAATCTAACAATATTAAAAATCATCACACGACTCGTCAGAATGGCCCCGCGCACGTGGTGCCCTGATGTGCCCGGCAAAACACTATTGCTCACGGCTGAAACGTCACAACCAGCCCTAAATCAGCGAAACAAAAAGCCCCGATCGACGACAGTGGAAATTTATGTGAATACAGTAAATTCTCTACAAGAGTCAGTATGTTTGGATTCTACAAGTGACAGTATAGATGGTCCTACGCCTAGGTCCTGCGTCATTGCTGCGCCCGTGTTATCTCGCTCGCAGTCAGTCAAGCGTGTGACGCTACACCAGTCGATTTCCTTTACGAGATTACACGGCTCGACAAATCATAATAGAAAAATATAATTTCTTTAATTTTACTTTTTTTCATCTGGAATTTTTTTTAA
>NW_017100341.1:480133-481983 GCF_001263275.1 Habropoda laboriosa | reverse complement strand
AAGAAAAGTATATTATTAAATTGCAATAGGAGGATAAATTGTTAGGATATCATTATTATTTATATTTTATTTTCATATTTAAAATTATAGTATCGAAGTTCTGTAAGAAAAGTATATTGTTAAATTGGAATAGGAGGATAAATTGTTAGGATATCTTTATTATATATAGAAAATCATAGAAGTGAAGTTCTGAAAGAAAAATGTATTATAAATAGATTTTATTCCTACCCTAAACCTTATCAGTACTCTCGGTACTTTTTATCTCGTCAGAATTGGCAACAATAGGCTTTGAGAACTGATCTCTACGATCAAGAACGCCCAGGCAATTTATTTTCATTTTATTTAGTAAGGAAAACCGCGAATTTATTAGTTTAACAAAATTTCGCTGAAACACTGAAACAGAATATAAATTAAATTGACAAGATAAATAATTCATACGACTCACCATTCTTAACCTTTGAGATACCCTTAGTGACCCATTTCAGTCCTTCAAGCCTTCGATTTTCACCCACAATTCATTTGGAAGCTTCTCTCAGACCCATGAAACTTTTGCAATTCCCCTCAGCCTTGAATTTTCATCCCACCAGTGGCCCACAATGATAGATTGAAAGACCCAAAGCCAATGCCCAAGACCCACCAGACTTGGAAAGCTGTGAAAGGGTGATGCGCGGAAAGTGTAGTACGAATCGCGATTTATTTTCATTTTCAGGGATTTTGTTTAGTACCCGAAACCGCGAATTTTTATTATCCTCCATATTTTCCTGAAGTTGATTTTAGTTGGGACATTTAGCAAAAATTCAAAAAAGAAAAGAGAAAAGAAACGCAAAAATGGAAAAAGGGACGAAGCTATTTATCAAACGCGACGCGACGTGATAAATTCTCGTATCGATCGAAAGTAAATGGGAAAATTGACTCTAAATTGAATTAACGCGGTATACTACTTTGATACTCTAATAATGGGAGGGCGTTTGCACCATTAGTGCAGTAGAGTCCATCCAGTTCTTCTTTGACCTCTTGGTAGTTCAGCTTCGACATGCACATGCACACACATATATAACCAACCACCAAACCCTCAAAAAATTCACTCACAATTCGCAGATTAAGCAGCTGGGCTCTGCAACGTAGATTTGGCTGCCTGGCTGCATTGCCTCCTTCCTTCCTTCCTTCCATCCTCTCAGATCGTCATCCTTCCGCAAATCATTCCAGTTCCTCGTCGTTGATTTCCCAAGACTCACAGACTCACAAAATGTGAGTCACTGTGGAATGGACGACGCGAAAAGTATTTCGAAACGCGATTTATTTAAGAGGGGAAACCGCGATATTATATTATTCTCGATTTTTAGAATGAAGTTAACTTTAAATAGAATAAACGTAAAAAAAAGAAAAGAGATATGAAATAAACACGATGTATATAAAGCAAAAGAATAAACCGCGAATTGATATCTTTCCCGAATCTCTAACGCAAGTAAATTTGAAGGAGGGTATCGATTAAACGCGTAAAAATATTCAATATAAAGCGAACTAGGGATGAAGCTATTATAATACTCAATGCAACGACTCTAGTATTTACTAAAATTCAAAAATTCTCGTATATATTCCGAAAACCGATTTTTAATTGCGAAACACTACTGAGACGGTTTAATTTGGGGCAGCCAGCTCATATCTGAGTTGGCAATACACAACACAACTAACTACTAAACCAAATCACCAGAAAAAAAACCCATTTTTGTAACTCACTGTTCGCTGATTAAACAGCTAAGCTCTGCAACGTGGATTTGACTGCATTTCTTCCTTCCTTCCTCTCAGATCGTCATCCTTCCTTCCTTCCTCTCAGATCATTCCAGTCCCTC
>NW_017100341.1:474758-479587 GCF_001263275.1 Habropoda laboriosa | reverse complement strand
GAATTCGCGTTTTTTCTTTTGATTCTTTCAATTTTTCAATTGCATTACGCATTATTGCAATAATTTCTATCGTTACATTTGTATGTATTCAACGTTTGTTTGTTTTAGTGTCGTGAAATGAATTATATTACACATTTTCTCTATTCACACTGAATTTAAAGATTATAACGATTAAAAATCAAGTTGACCTGTGGTCATTTATCAAGAATAATCATAATAAAGCTGAAATTATTGTGTTAAATAATTTTTTTAATACGAATTAGGAATTTATTCAACGTTTGCTTGTTAGAATAGAACGATAAATTTAGTGTAAATATAGAAAACGTATAATATAATTTATTTCATGGTATTGTAACAAGCAAACGTTGAATAAATTCCTAATTCGTATTAAAAAAATTATTTAACACAATAATTTCAGCTTTATTATGATTATTCTTGATAAATGACCACAGGTCAACTTGATTTTTAATCGTTATAATCTTTAAATTCAGTGTGAATAGAGAAAATGTGTAATATAATTTATTTCATGGTATTGTAACAAGCAAACGTTGAATACATTTTTCATTCGTGTAAGAAGAATTATTTAACACGATAAATTTAGCTGTACTATGGTTATTTTTAATCTACGACCACAGGTCAACCTGATTTTTAATCCCTACGAAATTAATTTAACCACGAGTAAGTAACGAGAACGCTAAAACCTATGTTTCCATTGAAGAATATTGTAAAAACGTATAAATTGTTATATGCAATGTTATAACAAATTGTCGGAAGTATAAATTTTTAATAAAATTGTGAAAATTGATAAATTATACCGTGTTACGATATCGGAAATCTCCCGCGAAAATCTCCCGCGAAAATTTCCCGCCTGACCTAACCGACGATTTTGCTAATGACTTTGGGGAGAGGGTACCGCAGGTATATAAGGACCCGCCGATGTCCCGCGAAATCATTTACCCTTTATACTGGGCCCTAGACACTTCGCGGCGTATTTTGACCTGAAGGTTCTGAGATGTGAATAGAGTGGTCGGGGGCTACTAGCTAGTCTATGTCCACCCTGTACACACTCAGCCTTCTTGTAACACTTGTATACATTAGAATCAATTAGAATTTCTATTACTAATTATTAAACAAATTTTAACAATTACCGGCACTCGCTAGGCACGTAATATCAGACTTTAAATACTCGACTTCGAACTTCGGTTTAGTCATAATTCTATTAATGTTATAATAACGTATAATTTATTAATTTTCACAATTTTATTATTAATTTATACTTCCAAAAATTTGTTAAAACATTACATATTATTATTTATACATTTTTGCAAGTTTCTTTGACAAATAAGTACGTTTCAACGATCTTATTACTTTCTCGTTGTGAAATCAAGTTCGGAGGATTAAAAATCAGGTTGACCCTTGGTCGTAAATTTAAAATAGCCATAGTGAAGGTGAAATTATTATTTTAAATAAATGTTTCTATACGAATTAAGAATCTATTCAACGTTTGTTTGTTGCAATACCGTGAAATAAATTGTATTATATATTTTCTCAGTTTAGACTGAATTTAAAGTTCGTAAGGATTAGAAATCAGGTTGACCTGTGGTCGTAGATTAAAAATAGCCATAGTGAAGGTAAAATTATTACGTTAAATAATTGTTTTTATACGAATTAAATATTGATTCAACGTTTATTTGTTGCAATACCGTGAAATAAATTGTATTATATATTTTTTCTGTTTACACTAAATTTAAAGTTCTGTTTACATGTTATAACAATTAGAATGTAGACGTTTTGCCGTTTCACGGTTTTTCCTCTGTTAATTATGTGTTTATAAATCATTTCAAACTAAAGCAGCACCATGCCCACCCTTAATTAAACCGTCTCAGTAGTTTACCGTAATTAATAATCTATTTTCGGAATTTATACGAGAATTTTTGAATTTTAGTAAATACTAGAGTCAGTGTCCACCCTGTACACACTCAGCCTTCTTGTAACACTTGTATACATTAGAATCAATTAGAATTTCAATACAGTAGACTGAATAACAATTCATTTTAACTAATACCTATTAGAAATTTTCCTTTTAAAACAAATATAAATCATTTTACCAATTACTGGTACTTGCTAGACATTTAATATCAGACTTTAAATATTCTCCTTTCGGTTCTTTTAAATACAATCAAATAATTTCTTCAATTATCGATACTGACTTGGAATACTCCGCTTCGAATAAAATATTTCGAAATTATTTTGAAGGTTTAGGGAAATAAACATTTGAATTTTAGTCATCGTTGTTCTTCAGACTTGTCGAATAGGATATTGAAATGACTTTGAGAGGTTGCTTTTTCGTTACAGCAATTGAAATTGATTTGAAATTTTTCTTTCAGTATTTTTCATATATTTTCTCTGATATTGAATTTATTTTATGACTTGCTATTTTGTTTACTAATAATTTACCATCCAACGAATTTGCATGAATTGTATGTTAAGTAGTTAGTTGATTTATTATTGTATATTGTGAGATGATTTGGAACGAGTGCACTATGCCCACCCTAAATTAAACCGTCTCAGTAGTTTAGCTTTATTAATAATCTATTTTCGGAATTTATACGAGAATTTTTGAATTTTAGTAAATACTAGAGTCAGTGCATCGCGTATTGAAATAACAGCTTCATCCCTAGTTCGTTTATTATTGAATATTTTTACGCGTTTAACTTATGCTTCTCGTCGCGTATTTTATTCAAATTTTCTTTTATTCTAGAATCGAAAAAGATATGAATTCGCGTTTTTGTTTTTAAATTAAACACTCAATAAGTATTAACATTAGATTGTTTCCTCGATATGGCCATGGTGGTCATCAGTGACTGGAGTGCCTCAAATGTTTAGAATAACTAAAATAAAATATATGTTGTCAACAAAATTTTTTGAAAGTCATAGCTAGCTAGACATTATTTTCAATTGAAAAAAAAAATTATAAAGCATAATACTATTATCCTATGCTTAAAATGTATTTTCTTGTGGCCGCCTGACAGCAACCGGTAAATCTGGCGTGTACGTGTTAATAAGTAAATGTTGTTCAAATTATGTCGTGTTTGATGTCATTTTCATCAGAAAAATCTCATCAATATGTTAAGGAAAATTTCGGGATAAAAAAACGTAAAATTAAAAACGTTGATATTTAAATCGCTTGGTTGCCTGAACTCTCGTTTCATGCTTATCTTTTATTCGCTGTCCTTGTTTACGTTCGGCAATCTACAAAGGCGGGCGCGAGACTCGAAAACGTAGTCCCTGACTCTACGATTGTCAGGTTTAGCTTCCTTGCGGTCTGACACTTGTGGAAAATATACTGTATTCTGCTTATGTATTGAAATAGTCTAGTAAAACTATTGCAACGTGTTCTTAAAATGTCACTTGATCCATAAGGACGAAACAATTTCTTATTTCGACGTTAAATAATCGAAATAGACGAAAAACTAATAAACGACAAATATGTACATTTCTATACGTGAGTAGGCGGTTGCTTATAACCACAAGATTCGCTGTCGCAGATGCTATTAAAATGGATGACAGAGTGGCGGGATCGACTCACATGACGAAAACGATTGAAAGCACAATCCTATCTTTTTTCGTTTTAAAGTTATAACCATTGTAACAACTTACCTCCGTGACTTTTAGCCCCAGTCTCCCCTATACCTATTTGTGGGAGGGAAAGTGAGAGCGTGGGTGAAGGAGAGAAAGAGAGGGCCGCATTGGCTGCGCGTGTGTTTGAGTTGTGGGGGTTTGGTATTGAAGAGAGAATGTGAGAGAGTGGGTGTGAATGGGCTGGAAAGGACGAACGAATGGAAGACGATCGTGCGTGGCGTGTTTGTCATGTTTAGACAACATGGGTTGTCAAGCCGATCGCGGAATGCGCGAGTGTGTGTGTGTGGATGCGCGCGCGGAGAATAGGAGGAAGAGTGTGAGGTGTGTGAGTGCGTGAAAAAAAGGAGAAGCATCGAGCCGGAAGAGAACGAATCGGAGCGGCGGCGAAAAGAAAAGAAAAGCGGATTATAGGTGAACAGCACCGAGGTCGTGTGGGGTTACTTCTATGAGAATAAACGCAAAAGTATTTAACAAAATTCCACAATATTAATCGCCTATATTATAATAATATACTTATATTAATCGCCCTACTCATATTAGTCACCTACATTATTTTTAACGAGACTACATTCCTCCGCGGAAATTGAAAAAGCATTAAGCAAATAAGCATTAAAGCATAGCAGGTTCAAAGTGGGGATTTATATCATTCCAGGAAATTCCCAAGGAGTTCTAGAAAGCTTTCGAGTATTCCCAGGCAATTCCGAAGAGTTCCTACAAAATACCCAACAAGTTCTAGGAAGCTTCTACGAAACAGTTCCTAGAATTCCCTGGGATTTTCCTAGAAGGATATAATACTTGTTTGAACGAGAAGCACAGAGAAACAAAGCGAGACGATTCCCGATAAGGGATCCAATCTAGAATCGATGAATAAATACTCGATAAAACAAACAAAAATAAAAATATAGAATAAGAAGAAAAAAAACGTGGTACGAAATATGAAGAAACAATTTATTTCTCCTTTCAACGAGTTACTCTCTCGGTTGTTTAACGTCGATCCGTGAACACAACAGGGCGCTCGCCTACGGAATTCGACGCGAGTGTTCCATTTCGCGTGGCGAGTCAGTCGATCGAACGTTGAATTTCTCCCCGTGTCTCCGTCGAACGAATAACGAAAGAAATGCGCCAAGAGGATCGCTCGACAGATGCTTCTATCCAGAAACTTACATATATCTTATGACACAGCCTTG
>NW_017100341.1:454008-474739 GCF_001263275.1 Habropoda laboriosa | reverse complement strand
CCTCCCCGCGTTTCTTTCTTAAACAGATACTATAACTTAACCGTTTGTCTCGTTATTGACAGGAATTTGCCGGATAAGCGAGCACGATCGGTATCGATGGCCGCACCGTTCATGATTTATCGTGCGCCCTATGCACGGTTTCGTCGATAATTCGTTGAACTATTGACCAAATAACGCGATCCCGTCCAAACGAATCGATGGTTATTGCACGTGGCTCCGTCGTTCTATCGACCTTTTCCAACGATGAATATTTTTTCGTGTATATGTGTTTCGTGCCTGTTTGGCTCGATCGAACGATTTCTTTAGAGATAACCGGAGAGAAGTTTACGAATGCTCGCGGGTTTCGCGAGAGGATTAGCACGGGTAAATGTTTGAGAAAACGAAACGACGAATGGAAGATAAGTTCCGTCTGAACGACGGTTGATTTTACAAACCGGTGAGATTAAGAACTTGTGAAATTGGAGGATGTGTGTAAAATATTGAAAGGTAGCGAGGGAACGATAACAACGTGTACGGTTTTTCGTATTCGCGATCAATCTCTCGATGGAATTCCACGTTCTCCACGGGTTTCACTTATTCCCATTTTTTCGATTGAAACGTTTCCGCCGCTGCGTATACCTACTCGATTCACTTTAAGCAATTCTCGTAGCTTCTCGCGTACACACCTTTCGCGTTCTCTGTATTAGATAGAAATGAAGAACAACGATGTCTTCGTGGCTCGGAGATAAAGTAGCGAACAGGTATTTCTGTAATTATCGATGCGCGATTTTTATAGAAAGAATGTTAAATTCCTATTTTCTAAACGTAGTTTTTCTGCAAATTGGTACAATGTGATAAGGATTTAGGGGATTAAAGATTCAAATGGTACGGTCGAATTTCGCATCACCGTTATATTTTAATTGCAAATTTTTGAAAACGTAATTTTGCCTTGTCACTTGAACTAATCAGCAATGTTACAAACAAAAGTTAATTCTTCGAGACTGTAGTAACAATTTCCAAGCGACAATTTCATTTAATAAGCAACTATAGGTATAGTGTTCTCGATTTCCCGAAAATAAGGTTCTTCTTTTCACCCATTCAATTACATTCTCCCACGCAATTTAAACTATCTTAGAAACACACCTCTCTGAACCTGCCGCGTGAACACCAACAGCGAAATTTCGGCGAGTAACGTGTAAACACAGTGTTACAGCGAAGCGCAAACAAAAAGCCAAGCGCTTTGATCATTTCACAGAAATAAAAGGAAATTCCAAACTGTGGCGTAGGCTAGATTAAAAGTTGCGATATTTCCCGCATAACTGCGTGGATCCAACGCTATCCAATGGGGAGCGCGCGAACGTTATCGCGACTTTTAATAAAAGCCAAGAAATTCAGATTACGCCGCTTCATCGATCGCCACGTGCGTCTGGTTTTCATTTTCGAAATCGCATCACCATCGCTGGAGCAACCAGAGGAAGAGACAGAGACAGGGAGAGAGAGAATGAGAAAAAGAGAGAGCGTGAGAGAGACAAAGAGAGAAGGAGAGAGATAGTGACAAAAGAGACAGAGAGACAGATCGGAGGGATACGCGAGTGAACATTCGAAAAAGCGATTTCGACTTTTCACGAGCAGTTCCCCGCGCGTCGATGGATCGAGACCATCGTGCCACTCACACGAACGGGCAGCGTCGCGTCGCGTCGCGTCGCGTCGACAGGAAAAAAAATATCAATTTCAATTGTGGCGGGACTCGATCATCTCTGTTAGAGGGAATACTTGCGCATTTCGTCCCGCGACCAGCCTCCATATCCACTTCGGTGGTCCATGGAAAAATGTAGGTGCACGCGGGGTTATTGACCCGTGCCTTCCATCGGACCGACGCCGTTCTCGTACCTTCTACCGGGTGATTCGAATCGACACGCGTAGATTTACGATCTCATAGTGGTTTCTATTCGTGGTCCGTACTACCGAGGAGGCCTTTCACCCTCTCGTAAACCATTGCTCGAACGTTACCTACTATTTTTCACCAGATTCGCGGCTGTTCACGTTTGAAAACAATCCCTAGAATGATATGTCGCGAGGAACAGCATCCTGTTGCCTACCAGACGAAACTACACAGAGAACGAAATAGCTAAAATAAACACAATTAAACGTGTTCACGCGTAACGAATAGCTACACGCATAGAGAGAACTCGTAGGATCAATTTTCTATTGGAACTCAAGTGAAACTTCCTGGTAACACAGAGAAGGAGAAGAAGAAGAGAGGAGAGACCTGCTGCCTACCTGGAGAACATTTTTGGAGCTCATCGCTCGCACGTGCGCCTCTCTAATCAAATAAACCGTAACCATCGAACCCTGGCATCCATCCAAGACGTGGCCGTTCCCCTTTTTTGCATAAATCTGTTCAGCCTATTCCGTTCCAATTACGCCTTCGAATTAATCCGATTTTGAGGCGGTAGTCCCTCCAGCCTCGGTCCGCATTTACCTCGTTATTTGCAATTAAATGCACCAATAGGACGCACTCGAGGGTGGTACCAGACTACAAACTCGAGTGTGAAGGCCGAGCTTGCACAAACAACAAGATGGCCGCCGACTGCACCTCTGCACACCCTTATCCACCCATGTGCCAGCCACCCATCCGCCCCATTCTCTAGTCCCTATCTGCCAGCAAACCTACGTCCCACGACGCCAGCCTGCCCCACGGACGAAAGGGTTGTTTTGCAGGAGCGCGTACCTCGTCAATTCTTTCCGAATGTCTGGCCGTTTGAAATATTGGCCGGCCTGACCTGGAAAGCGTATTCGGTCCTTCCCTTTCGGTGCATGCGATCGTTAAAAATAACGAATATCCGCGATCACGGATTGATCGTTTCTTTTTTTCTCTCTCTCTCTCTCTCTTTCTTTCTTTCTTCTTCCTCTCTTTCTCTCTCTCTCTCTCTCGATTTTCTTTCGTCGTTTTTTCAACTATTGCTTTGGGCGTCGATTGAACGACTGTTTCGATGGGAATACCACGGTCGCGATGGGTATCGGGCAACACTTAATTGGCTGTTGTTTGGGAAAATCCTGTTACTTTAACCCCGAGTTCGAATGTATATGCGAATTTTTCAAACGTACACACGCTTGAGTTTCTTAATTGCAGCGCGTAAACCTGAAATGCTGAAGTTGATTTTTTGGAACATTAAGCGTTTCAATGTTGTGGGCCGATTTGTTAAACACTTGAAGAATCTTTACGGTCGGGATATTTCGATATGGAAAGTTTTTGGGTGCTGTGAAAATTTTGGTTAAATCTCTGAAAAAGTGTAGCTTTTAGAAATTTTTTAATAGACCTTACGTACTCTCGTTTCTCAAAATTTCCTGGAATACACTGTACTCGGTATAATGAAAATTAAATGCATTTCTCGATGGAAAATTTTTGGGTGCTGTGAAAATTTTATCTAAATGGCTAAAAAAATGTAACGCGAAATTCTTTAATGGGATCTTACATACTCCTGTTTCTCAAAGTTTCTTGGGACACACTGCGCCTTGTATAATAAAAATAAAATGCATTTCTCGATGTTTCTCAATATCTGCACTTCCTCGCCAATTTTATCAACGTTGAAATTGAAAAAATTGTTCATCTTCGGTTCAAGAGAATTTAATACCCGCACATTTCTAGAATCCGACGATATTTTCCAAGTGTAAACGTCAAAAGGAAGCAGTTCGTTGATTATCTCAATTCCTCGGAGCTACGTGTTCCCTACATTAGCGATCTAGTATAAATTACTCCCAGTAGCTTCTTCGCATTAAAGTAAAATACTTCAAACGTTGCTCTATTTGCGGTCGCTGTAATATCGATAGGAATTCCGCGAGCTTAATTACTCACAAGTTGAAGTATGTCGAAACAATCAGCGAAGAAAATCGCGGAGCTAGAAAGAAGACGAGCGGAGTAATTCGGCTCTAGTTCCCTCGAAACTCCACAGATCCACTTAATATCTTGCATATACGGAGTTTGAAGTCTTGGGAACACGTTCCGATACTTTCTGGCCGAATCGGATCGCGTCCCGCCGTGGGAAGGAAATTTGAAGCGAAAATGAGCAGAAATCGCGGTGCTAGAAAGAAGACGAGCGCAGTTTTTCGGCTGTAGTTCTCTCGAAACTCCACAGATCCACTTAATATCTTGCATATACCGAGTTTGAAGTCTTGGGAACACGTTGCGATACTTTCTGGCCGAATCGGATCGCGTCCCACCGCGAGAAGGAAGTTTGAATCGAAAATGAGCAAAAATCACGATGCTAAAAATTAGACGAGCGGAGTTTTTCAAAACTCCACAGATCAATCGGATCGCGTCCCACCGTGGGAAGGAAATTTGAAGCGAAAATGAGCAGAAATCGCGGTGCTAAAAATTAGACGAGCGGAGTTTTTCAAAACTCCACAGATCCATTTTCTTTCTCGCATATACCACCAAGGTGGAAGTACGAAGAAAATCGCATAAACCGCGCATTCCTCCAACTTGGATATTTGCAAATGAGTAGGAACTGTTCTGCCGTAGGAAAGACCGTGGTTATTAGCATCGATGCGAGTCTTCGACACGATGTTCGTTCGATTCCACGGTATCCCCTTATCTACAAAAGCTATACGTGGGACGCATTAGTTATTTGCGATGTTTATCGCTTCGTTGCGGTAGCAAGGCGTGTCTTATCTTCATCCGGTGTTATTCTGCTAATTGGAGAAATCTTTTTAGCGGTCGCGCGACCGAGCATTAAATTTCCAATTACGCTCCACCGATGGCGAACACTTCGAGGATCCTGGCCTGCCCTCGTCCGTCCCTATCGATGATTTACGTCGAGACGAAAAACCGAAAAGACCTCTCCTTACGAGCGACGCTCGTGAAAATAACAAAAGGGGGCGAGAAGTGAATAGAGACTGTTCGATAGCAACGATCGAACGCTACGATGTTAACTTGAACGCCGTTTATACGTTCGTTTGGGACCGTTGAATGTTGCTGGGATCGATAAACGTTGGTTTAAATGGGAAGAATTGTGCTTTCGAGTTAGTAAAATTAAGGAAGAATTGCTGGATTTAAAAAATGCAGTACACCCCCCCTTAACCTGGCCGGATAAACGAATGGCCGGTTAATCCAACATGCTTCAGTTATCATTTCTAGGTAGTCACTGAAGAAAAATTAACGTATATGCATATCAATAATGTTTATTGCACATACCTAGTACATACATATAAACAATGTTTATTAAATATTATTTTTTGCAAAAGAATCGATAATCTTTTTCTGCTTCTTTGATTTAATTTCGTATGATAATGCGATATCACGCCACTTTTTAAAAAATAAGATATCAATTGCAGATGAATTCTCTTGCTGCTCGATGTATCTCATCGCAGTTTCGAGTGCAATCTTTCCTTCTGCATGACTCACGTCTTCATTCTTATATGGAAGTAACGTTTAAAATGCTTTTGAGATCGCTTGAAAAACGTTGCGACCGAATGTTCGATAGGACTGACTGACTGACGGACAATGAGAAACGATGAGTTTGCTGTGCAACGATTGCCGACTATCTTTTGTTGAAATCCGCACCGTAATAAGGAAGGAAACACGAACTCCTTCCTCGTGTGCATTGTTTCCAAGGCGACAATACCGTGGATGAAAATATCATATGTAATATGTACATTGTATAAGTTTTTTTTTTATAACGCAGATGTACGGAATCCAGTACTTAAAAGTTTTAGTATGAATAGAAAATAAAATTAGTGAGAGAAAGACTATTTAAACGATGAGAAAAGTGGCAAAAAGTAAATTTAGTTGGAAGAAAGTGAATAATGACGAAATATGTGTGTCAATAATTTTTCTTCTGGTCAATATTTTCATGTCACCAAAAATGTGTCCGATTGAAGTGGGTCCGAATAACAGAGAGTTTACTGTATTAAACCTCATACGCTCCTCGGGTGAAAATTCACCCACAGCCTCTTTCCAGATGCTGTTCTATGTTCGATTTCTTTCTGAATGTGTTATAACTTCGTGTATTTGAAATTCACAAATTCAACTAACTTTCAATGAAACATAGTGCAAAGGATTACTAATAACGTTAAGCAAAATATAGAGCGGCAATGGGTGAAATCTCACCCGAGGATCTCTTGCGTAACTATTTCTGAGGAACGTACGAGGATTAAATATTGACGCCAGGTTAGATAATCGAAGTTTATACGGTGTTATAATTCATTAAATTCGTATTTATATAGAAAATGTAGGGTTCTATTGAAAAAAATACCCTTAACCCTTTCGTTGCGTGATTATTTTTCCGTAATTTTCGAGCAAACAACTTTTTCAAACCCTCGACTTTCTTTGTACTTTCCGTGCTGTTATTGAAACAATAATAAAAACAATTTTGGACTTACACTACCAGCCAAATGTTTGGAATGGACGTTATGGAGATCAGTTTACCTCGTTTCGATTGATTTGAATGGTGAAAAATTCGTTAAAATATTTTTAAAGTTGCTAACTCTTGCCTGGAAATTTTTGTGTAACTTACAGTGCATAGTGATCCCGAATTAGCCGATAGTGTATACTGTCACCTCCGAAATTACTTAACGCTCAACTTTCAACGACGACGCGTGGGTAAAGTTGAATGTTTCTTCGATCTACGTTCGATTATGTGAAAGGGTTGAAGAAATATTTTTTACACCATTTTGCTTACCCCATTAGGTTACTTAACTTTATCCTACATCCTACTTTTATGTATCTATAAACAGCGAGATATTTATTTATTTATTTATTTGATTGTTAATCAACGGGTTTAAGAACCCTTTAGTATACAAGCGTTGAAATTCGCACAGAGCAGTAGTATAATGTACGGTGCAAAATAAAGAAGAAAATCGAAGAAAAGGAAAAGAAAAAAGAAAATAAATGAAATAAAATAAAATAGAATAAAATGAGAAAACAGAATAACACCCAAGACAAAGAGTAAATTAGGGATTATTTACAGCGGTTAGAAGAGTGCTTGAACGATAGATAAGAAGTCCCGAAAAAATTAAGATTATTGCAAAATTTGTTCGCGTTGGTTCATAAACGATTTAAGGAGTTAAATTTCCCATAAAGAGTCCGGTGAGTCTTTGTGTAGAATATGGTATGTATTCTTGGGTAAGAGGTGGGCACGTGGAATTGTAATTCTGATAAATCTGATATTCGGATGTTCTCGTTAAATAGACAACCCTGTACAGCTAAATACATTATAACTTTAAACATATGAATAATATTACAGCTAACTCCTATGGAATAAGTTTTGACACTCGCTATGGGGGATGGAATTAATTTTGCACCATTTGGTAACTTAAAAACAGACAACCTTGTATAGATAAAAATATAATCATTTTAAACATACGAATATTGCAGCTAACTCCTATGGAATAATTTTTGACACTCGCTATGGGGGATGGAATTAATTTTGCACCATTTGGTAACTTAAAACCCGGAGAAAAAATTGTCAAAAACCTCAAGAAATCCTCCAAAAAAATTCCACAAACCCTACTTAAATTTCGCTGTTTCACTTTTCTTTACCTCTTAACAAGTGTAGATAAAAAGACCTCAGATTAGCTCACAACGAAGGGGTCATAAACTTCCAATAAAAGCACAATAAGAAATTAATCGAACAAAAGCTCGTTCGAGCAACCAACAAGCAAGTACTGTACGCGTGACGTCACGAACGTTAGCGATACAGGATGAAAATTCAGGAGTGAATGCGCTATGAAAACACGTACGTAAGCACGTGGTACACGTGAGAATAGGAAAACTGCAGGGGGATAACGCCACGAAACTGTTCCAGAACGCGTGAATTCTTCGACTCGTTTGTCTGTGTGATTTTAACAGATTGCCGGAAGTCGAAACTACCCGGGATCCCTGGGCGAATTTCGGTACGGTGCTCGTGAAGCGCGAAGGGGTTGCGTTTCAAATTACAACTCGAACTGGAAGGACACTTATCGTAGCTCGATGGGAGGGAACGGTGGTTCCAGCTATGCGAACGCTTCTCGAAATCCCATTTGGAAAAGATTCATGGTTCATAATACGTTTCACCGCTTACGATTATGCGAAAGATTCGGAAAATTGGAAACAAAGTGGAATAGAAGTGCTCTAACGTTGTGAAACGTAACTACTGATAAGAATAAGGATGGTTAGATAAAAACAGTCTTCCTTAATATTCGCGGTGAATTGATATTATGGAAATTTATGTCAGCGAAATGTGGATAAGAGATTGTTTCTTACGATACTATGGTTGTTTTAGTAATTTTCAAGGTATTACGTGTGACACTTTCGATGGTGATGTAGTCTATATCTCTGATTTAAACACTTAACGGTGCTAATCACAGAAAATTTGTCAGCGAAATGTAGATAAACGATTTGTTCTTATAATACTATGATAATTTTAGTAATTTTCAAAATATATGCGACACTTTTGCTTAATTACTTTCCTCAATTTTCAATACCACGTTGTCCTTTCTATTCTAGCAAAAGTATGAGTTGCGAGGTTATAAATAATCGGAGACTTATTTCTACACGCTTAGGAAATAATTGAAAAAAAGTAAATAAAATTGATAATTTTTGGCACATCAAGTTGATATCGAGTATTTCAATAATAAAGAAGGTATCTTACGTCGTTACTCTCCTCTCGTTTCCAATTATCCCAGCACTATAAAGAACCTCGTTCATTCCATAAAAAAAAAAGAAAAGAAGAAGTACTTTAGACATTGATAATATCGTAAAAAAAGAATGTCCTTCCTCTTCCTGTCCGCTCTATCTTCCACTGAAATATACTTTCGCGTAACATCAACTTAACAAGATACATTAACGTGACCTGTTTCTATTAATTATATCAATGCACCACTCTGTGTAGATTAAAAAGAAAAAGAAGAAAAAATACATAAACGAAATGAAATTTTCCAATCGAAAGTGAAATTAGGGTAAAAATGACATTTAAAATTCCTTTACGAGGGATGAAACTCCGTTGAATACGAAGTTTCCATAGGGTTCGTTAAGATTCACTTTCCAGGCGTTCGTCGTGAGGAAAATTGCGACGGCTGGGATTTTTGTCGATTACCACGTATCCAAGTGGCAGGTCCCGCGTGGCCGGCACCAATTAGTGTACAATCGGAAAAAGGAAGAGACGACGAATGCCGATAGATTTCTACAATTAGCCGCGTCGGCCAATCACCGTCCCTTGTGCTAGGCTACGATGACACAAAAGAAAAGCGGGACGAAAGAGGTCGGGTGGGGTGCGCCACGGCTCGGGTGCCTTTTAAAAAAATCTTGGCAACACGACCGCCTTTCATTAGTCCTGCCGGTACGGCCAGTGTCTCTTGAGAAGCTTAAGAAGAGGGTTGGCCTGGCGTCACTCCCCTGCTTGGGTCAGTGACGGCATTAAGATCTAGAAAACCCCTGTACACCAGCCTGGATTTAGAGTTGAACGAGAACTGAGAAACTTTAATTTTCGATCTTGCGTCTTCTTGCTTTTTTTTTTTTTTCTTTTTGAATCTCTGAGAATAGTATGGACATTCGGTGAACTGTAAAGTAAATAGCCTTTAATACCAGAATTATTAAACATGATTGTATGCACGTAAAATTTTGAATTTTGTAGAATTAACGTCGGTAATAGTAACTAAGAAACTTTAATTTTCGATCTTGTGTTTTTCTGTTTTTAGGTCTCTAAGAAAGTTTGCTATTTGTACAGCACGAGCATTCGGTGAATTATAAATTAAATAGCCAAATATACCAAAATTATTAAACGTGATTGTATTTTAGTGTTTGTGCATGTCAAATTGGGAATTTTGTGGAATTAATAAAATTAATAAATGTATTAACATCGGTAATAGCAACTGAGAAACTTTAATTTTCGACATTGCATTTTTTTATTTTTTGGATCTCTAAGAAAGTTTGCTATTTGTACAGTATTCGGTGAATTATAAAGTAAATAGCCTTTAATACCAGAATTGTTAAACGTAACTGTATTTTAGTGTTCATGCACGTGAAATTTGTAATTTTGTAGAATTAATGAAATTAATAAATACATTAACATCGGTAATAGTAACTATGATACTTTAATTTTCGATCTTGTGTTTTTCTTTATTTATATTTCTATGGACCATTCGGTGAATTCTAAACTCCATAGCCTTTAATACCAAAATTATTAAATATGATTATATTCACGTGAAATTTGGAATTTTGTAGAATTAATAAAATTAATAAATACATTAACATCGGTAATAGTGAATATATTTTACATAAATATTTCATCAAAATCATCCTTTTATCAGGTGTATTACTTAAATAAATTATTACAATAGATGTTTTTTTATTAGGAAGCATTTGTGCAGAAATTAGAATGCAAAAGATCGTTAGAGTGCTTTCTGTGCAGTATTCTAGGTAGATTGGCTGATCTTGCGCTTAGTATGCTGTTAAATATTAGATGTAGAAGTGAATTCTTTCCGACTTTTGGATAGAATCGAAGTTTTATTTGGTAAGAATGAAAACAGATCAATCATAGAAATATTTTCCATTACTGCTGATGACCTTTTGCTATTTTTCTGACAGCTTAAAAATACCATCGCGATAGAAACTCGGTGGCTTTGAATGAATTATGCAAATCCAGTCGGAAAGAATTCATTCCTACACCTAATATAAGTTTACGTTTCAGAATTATTTCTTCAATACAGTGCAGTATTTTTACTAGCCTCGCTGCCTCTTTCTTTTATGCTTTTAGTATCTTTTTCTTCTTTTATTCCATGGATCATTTGGTCCTCGATCATTAGCGACGCAGATACGAGAAACTTTAATTTTCTATGCTATTAAATATCAGATTGCGTTTCAGAAGTATTTAACAGAATCAATCTACGTTCGAGAGTAAAATTCATAGCTCATTCTTTACACAGCAATTACGAAGTAACAGCCATTTTTCTGTTATTTTATTTAACAGATTATTTGAACTCTTGGATCGTTAGTGTCTTGGTGAATCGTCGAGAGAGAACATGTGATTTACATACAGGCGAAAAATCCGGAAGTATGGAAAATGAAATAAAATGAGCTTAATCCCGTGGAATCCAATCGGAATGAATATTCATCCCGCGGGGAAGAGCTATCTAATTAAAACCAAATCGATCCGGTTCCCGTTTCTGTTTCCAATTATCAATCACCCACACGGTTCTTTATTGTGAATAATTAAAACGTACGAGCCGAGTATGGATACCTACCGGTCAGATTTATCTCGGCGATGTAGAAGAAATTAAAATCAGGTTTCATAACAGCAATTTCCTCTCTCGAAAAATCTCATCCATTAGCCGGCAACATTTGCGCTACTTCATCTTCATCGATACACTTCCATTATCCCCCCGTGCTCGAGTTTATTAAAATCGATGTTCGAAGCAACCGTGATAAAATAATACAAACGTCTCTGTTAATCACCAATTAGAAAAATCGTTTACGCAAAAGATTCGCTGTGTGAATGAAAATCACGGTGTACGGGAAGCAGTTGCAGCGACAATGATAGAAAACAAGGAAGAAAGGGAACGTGGAGATAAAAAGAGATACGAGAGAAAGCTTGACCGAGAGGAGAAGAGAGAGAGAGAGAGAGAGAGGAACGGTCAGGAACAATTTGTCGCGCATTAACAAGAAGTTTCCACCCTCTGACGGGATGATAATGAACGGTAGAAGGGTGTTGCACCTTCGTGTCGCTGACATGACTGCGTCCCTGACGTCACACCAGCAGCAACGTCAGCAAAGGGAAGAAGAGAAAGAAACAGGGAGGCAGACTGTAGATCCGCTTGTTTCGAGCGCGTCACTCGCTCCTGTTTCTCTCCCACCCTTCCAAGGTTTACCTCTTTTTTCCTCGCGGAGTAATCAGCAAATCGCCGAAGCAACCTGGCAAGCGATCATGGCCAGCGAAACCGAGAGAGAGGAAGAGAGAGAGAGAGAGGAAAAAGTAGGAAGATCGGAGAGATATTGAGGGAGAGAGAAGGAGAGCGAGAAGAAGAGAGAAGAGAGATCGATGGAGAGGAAAAAGGAGGAAAATCAGAGAGATAAGGAGAGCGAGAAGAAGAGTGGGAGAGAGAGAGGGAAGGAGAGCGACAAGAAAAGAGGGAGAGAGAAAAGGAAGGAGAGCAAAAAGAAGAGAGGAAAAAAGAGCAAAATCGGAGAGATCGGTGAGAAGGAGAGCGAGAAGAAAAGAGGGAAATAAGGAAGAAGAGAGAGAGAGGAAAAAGGGGCAAACCGTAGAGACATTGGAAGAGAAAGAGGAGAAGGAAAGAAAGAGGCAAGGAGAACCGATAAGACGTCGAATAACTCGATTACTCCTCGAGGGAGTGTCACTTTGCCAGGCCGTGCATCCAAGTGCGAGCAAAATTTCGTTAAGGCGTTTCTCGCGAACTCCCGCCGTCCTTTGCTTGTCTCCTGCCGCTTATCCACGTCTTTCACCCCGCAACGACCATGGGGAGAGAGACTCGAAGAATTTTCGGCGTGGATTGAGGGAATCCGTAATTCCAACGATTTGCTCCCTGTCACCTCGTACATTCTATCTTACATCCGGAAAATTTACAAAAACAGCGACACGACGTTTTCGTTTTCTCCATCTTTAAATTCAATTTTTCCCGAAAGTTAGAAACGGAAAAATTTGAAAGTTCCAAGTTTCGATGATTCATAGAAGTCGGGAAGATTTTTGGGGGAAGTGTTAAGCTTCGCAAGAATGTCGTAGATACCGGTAACGCAGCATCTCTGAGCACTTCTGAGACTATTTTGAACGTTAGAATAACGTCGCATAGTGGCTCGGAGAGTCTCTGCGCAGTCGTGAAACCTAGGAATTATGCAGCAAGACTTCTGGACCTTCTCCAAGCAATTTTGAGCTTTGTAACCGGGTTGAGAACGCTTCTAAAGCATTCCCGAGCTTCTTACGATAATGTGGAGCGAGCAACAGTGCTTCCATACCAGGGATGGAAGCTTGTTCAAATCTGTTACGGGCTATTGACTACAAATAGTCAATGGAATTATTATTACCGTCTAATTTATTATTCAGATAATACACTGTTAAGTCACAAATTGTGTTCCATCAACTATGTTCCGCGTCGCAACTTCGTCTGACTATTAACAGGCCAATCTACTTGTTACATTAGCTACCTCGTGCATGTATTATACGTATTTGCTCACGACGTTCTTTATTTTAGTGAGCAATTTTATTCAACCAGATTGCAACAGAAAGAAGTCGAAGGTTTAATGTATTTTGTAAAATTAATTTTTGAAAAATTTATTGAAACGAATAAAGAGAATAGTATAGTAGTGTAAGTGCTTTCTATTCTTGAAATTACTTGAATTTGTCCTTTATTTTATCAACAGGAAGAAGTCGAAGATTTAATTTAAAAAAAATGTATTAAAGAAAACGTAATTCTTTTGAAAAATTTATTAAATTCATGAATAAAGAGAGAAAAGTATAGAATGGAGGGGACTAGGTTTCGTGGACGACGTGCAGGCAGCGACTTTACCGACACTGTGAATAGGGGGACTAAATAGGTTTCGTGGATAATGTGAAGGCCAATGTGGCCCGAATTATATCATGTTTGATCTCATTTTAATCAGAAAAATCTCACCAATATGTTAAACAAATTTTCAGTTAGAAAAAAGTAAAATTAAAAAAGTTACATTATTGTATTTTGAACTGTCAAGTGGTGAGCTCTCGTCAAAAAAACCGCGTCGCGCATCGCATTATACCCTTCGTATACTTGACTGACTTCGAGAAAGATAACAGGCATAGAAGCTAGACGACAGCGTGAGAGGAGCTCGAGTAGCGACAGTGTGAGAGACATTACCATATCCGGTACGATTGAAAATTTTCAAGACTGTAAGAGGTAGTCTAAAGTGAATGACGAGAGAATGGTTTTCAAACCGTTTATTTCCAAAACCATTTTCCGTACTAACGCTGGCGACACGAGAAAACGGACTGTGTCCGAGGCAACCGAATAACAAACAGCCGAGAGTTGCCCGAACCGAGGGGCACCCGCGCTCCTGGTGCCCCTCGACGCGAGGCGCAGGCCGAGCCATAAACAAGTGCCTACAAGCCAGAGAATAGTTTAGACCCGTGTCTACCGATGACGACAGAAGTGAGACGAGGCAATCGTTATTTTATAGAAGAGATAAAGAAGCCGAGATTGAGTCCGGTGCATCGTGAAATTTCACGTATGCTGAAGAATCCGTGTCCTCCGAAGTACTGTCCTGGCGTTGATATCGGAAAGACGAAGGATCATGCGAGGAAAGCAAGGGAAGGGAAAAGGAGAAAAGTGAAGAGGCTGAAGAGTTGTTCACGTCCTCGTAAATTTTAAATTGTCGGTTGTCCTGTGTACGATACTGTTCTTCGTTAAACAACATGCAAAAGTGGTTCGTCGAAATAATTGAATTTATTCTGGTTTCTTATTCGATCGTATAACATTTCGATTCAATTGTAGATTTTAATTTAACACTTTATAACGCCCTGTGACTTAGAAGTGACTTGTTTATGTCAAACGACTGTAGTAAATTAATTATAATTATTCTTACTTTAAATAATACAAGAATGCAGCTTTTTATCCTGGGAGAAATGGGGACTGGATAGGGTGACTCGTCGGTAGCTTTTCCAAGTCAAGCTACATTCCTCGCGACTGATGTTAAAGATGGGTGACCGCCAACGAAAAAAAAAATTCACTCGAATATAACATTTTCAAAATTTCATTTCCCAAGCAAAACGACAAAATTTAATTTAATTTGCTAATAAAATTATTCGATGATCTGCACATGTCTTTCACGTATTAAGTATGAAATCGTGAAAATAAGAAGGTGAAAATTTCACAACTGTGAAAATAAAAAAAGTGAAGTTGCTAAAGCAACACATCAAATCAAAGACTCTCAATTTACCTTACCAACTTCAAATTCCCCTTACCTCCAGATCCATCTTCATCAACCCTTCACACTACTCTAAACCCACTAACCGCGAACTCCCATAATTCCTCTGCAAATACCTACACACACACACACACAGAAAACCATCGTAATTTTTCGAACGGGCATAATTTTCCATTAGAACAGTCGTATCGAACTCGTTCGTGTTCCTTCAGCCCATTCCCAGTCTCTTCTTCTCATCCTATCGTTTCACCATTGAGAGTTGCTCCGCGGAAATTGCAACCGCATTCCGCGGCGGAATAATAGACCGCGCCATACACGGGGAAGAACTATTAATTCGCGGATTTTTCCGATGGAGAAATACAGGCAACGACGCGGAACACCGACCGCCCCTCGGTTTGCTAAATACCGAGCGGCAAGTTACTGGTTAAAAAAAAAAAAAAAGAAGAAGAAAGAAATGGAAACATCGGATTGTTCAGCGAATGGTGTCCGACGATCGTCCGCGAGTTTTGCAACCTGGTTCCCGTCGGCGAAACAGCCAGGGCAAGCGAAATTTCTCCTCCAGTGGTGAATCGGCGAGAAGAAGCGCGAGAGGAGCCGTCGGTGACGCAATCCGCGAAATGCAGAGAGGTCGGAAACGGGTTGAAACAGCTGCGGGGACCGTCGTCGTCGTCTAGTTCGTTGCATGACAGATTATAACGGGTGACCCAATTAAAATCCGCCGTTCAGCCAACACAACCAGCAGCGATGCAATTCGTAATTCCGTAGCTGACTTGACGGTACGTCGTCGTCGTCCTCCTCCTCAAGCATCTCCTCTCGTGTCCCTGAAAACTGTTTACTCGCTGCGCTCGATATCGCCGTTGGAAATCTGAGATGTTTGCGATAGGTAGTAGGTATAGTTGGTACGAGGCGAATGAAAATTAATAAATCTCCACGGTAGACGTGATTCCACGATTGCTGTGATATTGTATACCGTGCATTTCAATCGTGTAAACCTTCGTTTGCGTGGAATAGTAAGCGTAGCTTAACCCTTTCGCTATTGCAGATTTTATATCTTTTTTCTTCAGATTTTAGATTTTTTCCTCTTTCTTCTGTTTGTTACTTTTAGTTTTATTCTACAGGATAGAGCTCGTGAAACAGGCCATCTAATTATTTTCTGTAGCTACGGTGGTACCAGGAAATTTTTGCACGTAATTTAAATGGTGTCAATGGGTGAATGAGATGGAAGAAAATTTTTTATAAATGCCATTTTTTAGAAGAAATTACAGCAAATGAAAGGAAGTTTCATATTTGGTATAAACTTTTAGAGTACAAGCTAAATTTAAGGTCATCTCATTATGCACGTTTAAATCCACATCAATGTCTATGACAAAATTCTTTCGATGGAAGAAATGGCAAAAAATTAAGGAAGTTTTACATACTGATTTAAAATTTCAAAGTCTAAAGTCATTTTAAGGTCATATAGTTATTAAAAAATGTTTAAATGCGCAGAAAATGTATGAACATTCATGTGAAAAAGCACAGGTGACCTTGTGAAAAGAAAAAAAATTTGTCGTCCATCTTCTTTACCCTTTGAAACCATTTAAATTACGTATACAAATTTTTCTCGTGCAACCATAACTGGGGAAGATCATCAGGTGTCCCGTTTTACGTGATCCACCCTGTATATCGAGTATTTTCAGATTCTTTAATTTAATACATTTCCTAAGTTGCAAGATTCGAACGGTTCAGCTGCAATGTTCACTTTAATCGAAATTCCCTATTAACGCGTTTAACCACAGCGTCGAAATACAGGAAATATGTATAGCGATTGGATAAAAATATTAGGTAATTTATTAATGGAGAGATTATACAGACAGACCAGCGGAGTTTCTTTGCGGCTTACATATCGGTTTCCCTAAGAGATTAAATTTCAACCGTATATTCGATCAACCGCCGAAAGTAGTATTCCCTTTTGCATTAGGCTATCTGGTAATCCGGAATTTTACTTTTTCTTCCTTCTCTCGATGAAGATTGGCTCTCTCTCTCTCTCTTTCTCTCTCTTTCGGGTAGACCACGGCCGAAAACCAAACGATACGTACACTTGCTTACAGTAGCGGGAATCGAGAAAGCAGCACGGCAGGGAAAACAGCCGGTCTTGATCAGACAATTGGGTTAAGTAAGTCAAATAGCTGCAAACACTCGACTCGCGGCGCTGTTACATACAGTTAGCAACAACTTCTCGTGTGCCTCGTTTCATTTTCGAACTAACTAAGAGACACGTCTGCGACGACTTGTATGTTGAAAAATCACGATACAATTGGAGCTACGATGCTTAATAGAGGGTCAAAGAATGTCTACAAAATTTTGGACTCTATCTTATTTTTTTCATAAAATAATTTGTGTAGACCGTAGGCAAACTGTGTTTAATATTATACAGAAATGAATTAGACGTCGTATTTCATCCTTTTTTAAATTGAAACTCTTACAATTAAGAGTAAAAAAATGTCCATAAAATTTTGGACTTCATTTTTATGAAGTAACTTGTATAGGCTGCTTAATACTGTATTTAATGGTAGTAAACAAACGAATGAGATATCGCGTTATATTTATTTTTTTATTGAAATTAAACTGAACCTTCTAAAATTTTTCATTAATTTTTTCAACACCTTGAGTTTCCTATGATTAATGTTTTAAAGAAAATGTGAAACGAGTGGCATTTTATTATGCAAATCCGTCACGTCCAATGCAATCAAAATACGTGACTCGCTTGTTCAAATTTCAGATAAACGCGATTCACTTAAATTTCCAAAAATATGAAACAGAACATTCGTTTCAATTGCCAAAAAATTCAAACGAACGTGAATTTCCTCCAATTTTCCAGCAGTTCGTCTTAACACACACAGTGTATTTATAATTCCTTGATAAATTGATTCCACCGAATTTGATAAACTTTCAACGAATAGGAACACTTCCACGAGAGACGAAAGCAAAATGTTAAAAGCATTGAAGCGAATACGTTTCCACGGTATTCCACTGATACACCTCGTACCTATATTCAGCAAAGTTTAATATATTTTCTAGCAATGTTTCACGGGCCTCCATACCATGGCCGAAAGCCACGGAGTTCCAACTTCATAAACGATATTCGTTAGTTTATGCCGTGGCCACGATTCACAAAATATTCGTGGAAACTGCGAATCGAACCTACCGCGAGTCACTTCAATCTGATACCACCTAACTTAGCTGGCATCAGGAAGCAATAACATTTACCAAATTGCAGCTAGACCCGTTTACAGCGATTCGGGGTTGTTTTTCGCGTGTACCAATTGGCATATCGTAACACGCGATCGGGAATTTGGAATAAATCGCGAGCAAGTTTTGTTTCACTGCATGAGATAATAAAAATATTTACAAACATGGCAAGGTCATATGGTATACATTTTTTTTTATAGACACACAAATTTAGAGCAGCAATCAACATAACAACGAGATTACTCTGTTAATAAAATCGTCCATTTTTTTTTAAATATCATTTATTTCTAAATATTCTTTTTATTCTTTAAAAATACTTATAGTTACATAAAAAAAGTGACATGAATGATCATAAAATCTCTTCTATTCCGTATCTGCTATATAAATGGCTATCAATTATTTTTCATAATATTTTCTGCGTCTTCTGAGAAATTCTCATAATTTCACGAAGTGTAAGTGAATCGATGATGTGAGAAATAGGATAAGTCAATTTTTTGAAATTTTCTTCAATTTCAATTTTTTGAATGTTGTTGATCAAATTTAAATACGTCAAATGAGTGCAGAAATGGCACAAATCAAATATAGACTTGTGGTAAAATAACAGTAGTAATCTGTAGAGTGAGAGCAGAGCACAACGAGCCTGAAATTTTAGCTTCGTATACCTTTCTAAATTTACATTTATAGAAACTCGTATTAAATAAGTTCTCTTATACTTATTTTAGATAATTCGTATCGTAAAACGCAGAAACATCATAAATCAGAAAAGTTCAAATAGAAACATCAGGAACCACAATTAACAGAAACAATTACGTTGCCAAAGGAACACGTATTTCATAAAACTTTTGAAAATAATTATAATCCTTCATTTTTGCAAAATGTAGTTTTCCTTATTTCTAGAAAGTTAAGGAAGAATGATTTATACCCATCGATTGTTAATTAAACACCGAATCCTCCACTTCACTCCTCGAAAGGTCAAGCTCCCTCCATCTGAAGTTCGAACCCGGAACCACCGAAAGCAGCCGCGACGAACTCGGCACGGACGTCGATATTGCAGATTCCTACACCGGATGCGAACGAAGTGGTGTACGGCTGTCTAGGCGGAGGAGGCATAAAGGTAAGCAATTGTTTCGAAAGCAAAAAAGACATACGATGGTGGTAGAGACGGCGGCGGTAACGAAAGCGCATTATATTTTCAACGGGCCGCGCAATACTAATGCATTTCACGGGGAATTGCTTTTCCAGATATCTCGCGGGGCTTCCCTTCTGCCCGCTTTGCTCTTTGCGGTGCAAGCGCTCCGGCCAAAGCTCGTTGGAACCGCGCCACGCCGCTTCATTTACCAACGAAATGCGGCAATATGAAATACATTACGGTTACCAGGTAAAAAAAACGTTCGATTCGGTGGAACCGAGATGAAGCAGCGTCCTACAGTTCACAAATTTATATGCGTGTGTGTGTGTTTTCGTCTATTTTTCATGGTACGTTAGCGCGTACATTTTCCATCTTTCGAAAAACCCGCTTGGAACGACGATAATACAGCGGTAAAGTAGACTGACAATTTTCAAAAGCGAAATTTACGGGAATGCTTTTTACCGCTGTTACACTACCGTCGAAAACTCTGTTCTACGCGAATTTCCCGGTGCTTGAAGCAAAATATTTCTACAATTTGCTGCGGCTGTTTACTGTGTGTTTTAGAGCTGTGGTTACAGATGTGGATAATACGGACGATTTCTTTTTTTTTTGTGTAACTAGAGTTTTTCGAGTAATTTGGTTTTGTGTTTCGGTAGTGAAATTGTATTGCTGTGCTGTGATTGTTTGGAGGGGATTTTGGTAGAGTATCGAGTAGGAAATTGTTCATTGTTGTGTATAAATTTGAGCAATTTCTAGTGAAAATCTCAGTGAAATCTCGTTAAAATTGGCACGAATTTGGAAGGTTGCTCGTCACCTAACTTCCAATTACTCCGTCATCTGGCTGTATATTTTGAAGTTTGTTGAACAGTCGTTAGAAAATTATTGAGAATTTTTGGAATTTTGTTAAAATTCCGTAAATTTGGTAAATTTTCGTAAACTTTTTAAATTCTGGAATTTCCTGGCAATTTAATTTAAATCCCACGATACTTTCTGTGCGAACAAAAGAGGTGTCCTGGTATTTACGAGCAATTTTCGTATCAAAGCACATGCTTGGTGCTTAATCAAATTTAATTTGACGGAGTTAGTCACTTTGGTTCCTGAGTAGCTCGTATATTAGACAAAGAACGTTAAAATAATTGACCTACAGCGAGAAGATCGTAAAACCAGTTAATTTTCAGATTCATAAACATATCGTCGAAATTTGAATGCATGAACGATTGAATCTTTAAATGTTTCGTCCGGTGGCGCATCTTTCGACACTAGAGAATAAATGAAACAATTCGCTGAACGTCAATTACAACACTTGATTCGACTAGCAAAGTGAATTCTTCCACGTTCTCCGGTACCAAGGGACGGGTGGGAAGCACCTAAATCGATTCGATTCGACAACGGAAACGTAGTTTCTTTGTGCATCGCTTTCGTCGCGATTGAACGGGCGACGGGAGCACGCGTAAAAGAACGCGTAGTCGATAAAACGCGATAATTAAAATTTAATTCAGCCAGCC
>NW_017100341.1:448532-453935 GCF_001263275.1 Habropoda laboriosa | reverse complement strand
GGAGGGGAAGCGAGGAAGAGAGGAGAGAGAAAGAGGGAGAGACAGAAGGATAGAGAGAGAAGAGAGAGAGATGGAGAGACAGAAGGAAAGAGAGAGAAGAGACAGAAGGAGAGCAAAAGGGAGAGACAGAGGGTAAGGGAGAGAATATAGAGAAAGAAGGAGAGACAGAAGGAAAGAGAGAGAAGGAGAGACAGAATGAAAAAGGGAGAGACAGTAGGAGAGCAGTGGGGAGAGGCAGAAAGAAGAAAGGACAGAAGAAGAGAAAAAGAAGGGGTGAGAGGGGGAAAGAAAGGGAGAGACAGAAGAACAGAGAGGAGAGACAGAAGAAGAGTGAGAGAGAGACAGAAGAAGAGAGGGAGAGACAGACGAACAGAGAAGACAGATAGAAGAGAAGAGGAGAGACAGTAGAAGAGAAGAGAGAGAGAGAAGGGTTGTCTGTCGTCGATGGAAAGCGATGGTGGCCATGTGATGGGATTTAAATTAGCGGCGTGGCCCCATGCGACAGATGTCGCAGACTTCCATTAAATGTCGCTCGCTCCACGACTACTACGATCCCAAAAGGAGAAGCGGCGAGCAATGAAGGGTAGCAAGGTGGCGGAGACACCAGAAGTAGAAGGGAGAAAGAGAGAGGGAGAGAAGTAGAGGCGGAAGGAGAGCATCGCGGATGAAGGAAATTAGTAGTACTCGATAAGAAGCCCTTTGCCAGGGCTAATCTATCGTATCAGCCATCCCTCTACCGTGGGCTCAATGAAAACGACATTAGAAATTAATGATACAGGTGCCACGCGACGGATTGGACGAGGAACTTTTCGCCTCGTCAGCTGGAAATAATGAAATAACCCGATGCTTTCTATTTAAACAGCAGAGACGAAAGGGTTGCAATTTTTCTGTTCATTCGTGAAACGGGGGAAACATGAACTTCTGGTTCCGTACGAACGAACGTTGAAGAAAAGAGGATACACTAAATAGCTGTTCCGTAGTTTCAAGCGGTGAGAAGTAAAATTTGTTGTTGAGACCTGTTGTACTTAGTATGCAGATTTGCAGATTTGTAACGAGATTGAAATCAGTATATTTCAAAGGCGTAAAAAGTTGATTTAGAAAACAACGAAACCTGAAAATTTCGTTATCTTAAATTACTGTTTCTTTCTCGCAAAGTGCTCTAATATCAACTGCAATTAGGTACAGTAGTAGTTGCAACATTGTGGTGCTGTTATCTCTGTTCCTGCAAATTTTGCACTTACGACGTTGCAATATGGAACCCTTCCAAAGCAATTAATTAAAATATGTTTTTCATCAACCGCAATTACGCACAATAGTGCTTGCAACATTGTTGCGCTCTTATCTCAGCTTCTGCAAATTCGACACTTACAATATTGCAACATGGAGCCCTTCCAATGCAATTAATCGAAATATGTATGTTCTTCATCGATAGAAATTACGTAAAACAGTACTTGCAACATTGTTGCGTTCTTATCTCAGCTTCTGCAAATTTGAAACTTACAACATTGCAACATGGAACCCTTCAAGTATAATTAACTGAAGAAACATTATTCTTATTCATAAAATCTGACAAATTCATAAAGTAAAAAAAAAATAATTGAGTAACAGTAGAAGTAACCAAGTAACTAATCATTGTAGAATAAATTTATCGTAGCCACGGTGATAAAATCTGAACGACAAAAAAAAAAATTGAAAAATTAACAGTAAGAGTAATCAAGTAACTACATTGCTATTGTAGTATATTGCAGGGGTGGCCATAGCGCGGCTCTCGCAGGCAAGTGGTGCCGCTCTTATGCAAATAAAATGTATGTATGAAATATGGTAAACTAAAACTGATCAATGTCCAAAAGTAATTATTTTATTTCATTCAAGGTAGATCTGTGGGTAAACTTTAAAAAATTGAACCGATTTCTCAGTTTCTCATTGTTTGTTTTGTCAGCAAAGATAAATAAATGGCTCTTTCAAATATTCCTTCCTGAAATGTAGTGTAGCGAGCCTCCTACGCTCTGCCACCAGAGGGACAGACTAACCACAATTTCTCGCTAGTCCTCATCAAGGCTCCTATTTGTATATATACATCTTCTGATCTAAGTTCTTCCACCCTCCCGCATCTAAGGCACGGGTCTCCTAGAAAGCTTTACTGACACGAGTCCAGTAGAAGGCCCAGGACGAAACGCCCTCCTAACCTTTCCTTTTCCGCCTATCCTCTATTACTTTCCTTCCCCCCTTCAGTGGCTTCCAAAGGTGGTGTAGTTGTTGTGTAGCTAGCTAGCTGGTGGCCCACCCCTAGTATTATTGTAAAATAAATTATAACAAGGTTGATATAATTAACAAGTTACAACAACGTAAAGTAAGTGTATTGTAAATAATCACAACGAAGATCGATCGATCGATTCTCGTCGATTTCAACGATCATCGCCGAACGATGTTTTCCCCGGATTAACGTTCAACGCAATTCACCGTTGGATCGCGTGGATGTCCGGGGATGAGAGAGTACACAGTAGCACAGGAAGAGCTAATCGAAAAATCGAGCCGTCGATACTTTACGTTATCGGGCCTCGGCTCGAACCGCAGCGACTCGTCGAGAAAATTGAAGTCCGGGGTATCGATTGCGTTTATACGTGGAAAGAAAACTATTATTAAATTGGATACGACGATTCAGAGAGCTCGAGACTGGCTGACGACGCTTCCTTTGTGTTCGAGAAATTGCGCCGAGAGGAACGTAACCAAGCAAGAGAAATGTATTTTTCGTGGCGGTCCGACCAAAGCTCTGGGACCAGCTTCGCCCATTCGTTCGTTTTCACACGGGCTCGCTCCTTCTAACGTCTCACCCCCGCTCGTCGTTCGTCCCTCTGAAGTAATCACGGGTGTCGCTGACCCACCGTTTTGTTTCGTTCCGAGGTGTTTCGGTACCTTGCCGCCGCCGTTCTCAAAGGAGGAACAGATATAAACTTGGTGGAAAAGGGAGATGTCCTGCGATTGAGGGACATCGAATGAGGAATAAAGGGACACTTTGGTGTGAATTTGAAGAATTTAGTACATACTCGTTAGGGTAAAATTCAGTGTAACAATTTGAGTATAGTGTTTGATCTGTTAACTGTGGTCCCTTTTGGAACAGAAATTGAATCTATATAGTTTGTAATTAGAAATGACTGAGTATTGTAATTAATTGCTTTCTATTCGTTCCTGCAAATGTGAATCTGGTGTATTTTACGTTCGATATGGGCGTAATAGTAGAATTAGAAATGAATAATACCTTAGTAAATAAATTATTGTGTTTTGAGTGTCGGCTGACCTTTGACGAGTTCACTCGTCTTACATAGTCGGCAAAAATGGCGAAAAAATCGATTTTTGTTTTTTATATATTTTCGGTATTTAATGTGTCGAGAATTTTTTCGAAAAATTTGGGACGGAAATTTGCAGAAATTGCATATTATTTTTATATTTTAAAAAATTCGTTATTTCAGCTAAACATCTAGATATGCCAAAAAAGTCGATTTTTTATTTCTTTGCATATTTTTAATATTTAACGTGTCAAGAATGCATTCCCAAAATTTGAGACGAAAATCACTACAGTGAATGACGCATTTGGAATTAACTCTTACTAATATCTTTGCATAAAAAAATTAATTATTGCAGCCAAAGGTATGATTTAATTAATGAAAATATTACAAATACAATAATCTTTATACTTTCTCAACGAAAAATTCCGAAAGAACGTCAGTTTTAAGGCCTCTCTAACTGTACATCCCCTATTAAGGCAAAATTAGGATGCAATTTTTAATATATTTTTTATTATTTTATTAGAATACAATTTTTACCAATTTTCGATATATCCGGTGTCCCAGAAATTAGATAAACGATCGTTTACACACCTAAGTACTCACCGCAGCTTCATTAAACAACCCAGAAATCGTCGTTTCTTTTAGCCAGCCGAATATCATTCGATACCGTGAAAAGGCGAAAAAGCGCAGTCGTGTCCACAGGGGGAGAAAGAGAGTACAGGTGGACAGTGGTATACGTGCGATTGACAAATTCATTTGGCAGTGTTTCCCGCGTCAACTCGTTCGAATCATTAAAGTTACCCGCTCGACTTGGCGCCTTCAAAAGCGGCCGGCATACCAACGGTCGAACAAGATGACGGTTTAAATGTTAAAATGCGTTTGGATTTGCTCACGGACCAGTGGCCACGGCTCGTTCAACGTAGAGCGCGTGTTATTAATGTCCCGCCGAATATTCGACGTATCCTCCCTCCGTGCCGCAATTCCATTTTCGAATTAAACCCGTGTACGCGATCGCTCCTCTCTCTCTCTCTGGACCATGGTTGAAAAAATTCTACGTCGTTGAAAATAATCGAGAAATCACTTTTCACCCGGGAGTATTTATCCCTTCGCATTTGGACGCGATATCGAAAAATTACTAATATATCCTTCGATCGACAGTGGAAAATGGAAACGTTTGAAATTCGAGGAGAAAATTCTCCGCTCATTTTTTGGTGTATGGAGGAGAAACTAACGGAGTGTAAAAACTGAAATTTTGCAGGTGAAAGAATGTAAAGTTTTAAATATCTAAAGTCAGACATTTTTTTTACCTTTTCTAGGAAAAATACCTTTGAAATGTTGGTTTTACTTTGAAACTACCGTAATTTGTAAGGAACTTGTCATTCAGTTCTAATTGAAATTTTGGCAGTAGACTTAATTAATGGTTAAGGAGGACTCGTCAATGGACGAGTTTTCATCACGGTTTAAGAGGCGCCGAAAACAGTACCCAAGGCAGAAAATTAACTCACAGAAATTTATTCTGATTGCTGATAAAGTAAAATTAACAAAAAAATTTTTAATTAGTTGTGAAAGCGATGCAATAGTCTAGTCTCACATTTTCTAAGCTTTCTCGGTTTTCCCCTGCATCCTTCAATTCTATTAACCACTTTCCTTCTCCTATCTCCGAAGAAGACTACAAAGAACTATTCTTCAATATTCCCACTCTACAAATTCATTCAAATCCGTGTCTTTTTACGCTGCAAATAATCGATTCCATGTATCTTACTTTCAGCTGCAACATCTCCGATGGACCATAAAGGAAGCCACTCTCCTCCCCGTTCTTCGTCCATTTAATTACGCGATAATCTTCCGAACAAACGAATAGGACGGTGGAAAAATCTAAACGTTTCGAACGTTTCCTGGTTCTGGTAAAAAAGTCGGGTCCACTCTCGGGTGAAAACAAGCAATTCGATTGGCTTTCTCTCGGGCGACTTCCGTTTCGACGTTTCGCGTTTCCTGCGTAACGGAGCAGTCACAGTCGAAGCGTGGAGGATCAGAGGAGCGAGGATTAACGATTTCCGTTCGGAAGGACGACGGTTTTTCGCGGCGTCCGAGACGCGGATAACTAATTCTCGATTCTAGA
>NW_017100341.1:432002-448506 GCF_001263275.1 Habropoda laboriosa | reverse complement strand
GAAAGAGAGGGAGAAAGTGTGTGTGTGCGAACCGGCTGCAATGAATTTCATCTCGAGGATCAAAAATAGCATCGAGCCAGGCTTTTTCCCCGTTCGCCGACCGTGGCGTCGTCCAGCTCGCGATATGGGCGCGTGCACGGAACATTAAGCTTCTTTCTAACGAATGCGCGTTGCAATATTTTTCAGAGTACATATCCGCGCGATAAGAAAAGTTGCGCATTCTTGGCCGCCGCCGCGATATTCGTCGTTCCTCCTTTTTCACGCTCCCTTCTATCGCTTCTGTATCCTCTACAACTTGCTCGATGTGCATCTGCGATTTTCTCCTTTCTTCCCTGTCTTTCTCTTTTTCTTTGCATTCTTGTTCGACGAGTAACGATTGACGCACGCAGAAAACAGATCTCGGTGGAATACGATACTCTGAACGCTAAATTTTTCATAGTTAAACATTCGGTACCTACTGTTAAGTGTTTTTGAAGGAATGATAGACATATTATTTGACACTGGGTTAGTCTGATGAGATATGACAAACTGAACTTCATAATTTTCGTTCATTTTAAAATTATAAAGATGACACATTAAATCAAAGAGGCTCGGTTCGTCTCATCCTATCAACTTTATATTCCACGATATCCTTAGATCCATCGGTGAGGCTTTTAAACGATGCAAACAGAAGATAAGAAGTTAAATTCTCAAAATAATAAAAATTCAGTAAACTACTGTAGGATTACGACTTAAAAGTTCTCCTTATTCCTCAATCTAATTTATCTGAATAATATAAAAAATTACAGCCACTTTAGATGAAACCGAAGAAAATTTAATATATTATATCTCAGTCGTCTTCGTTGAAACTCCAGCTCTTTGTACAAAACGATCCCAGGAAAACCTTCAGTCTAAAAGAAAAAGTTGACACTGTATAACTCGAAAATATCAAAAGGAAGACAAAGAAAATCAAATTTTACGTCGATTCCTCGATGCGTTCTCCGCGAATTCGTTAAAATTTCTCGCCAAAACCTTACAACACGCTAGCAGTAAAAGAAATCATTCCACAGGGGCGATCTTAGTAACGTACACACTCCTCATATTACAGGCGCTGAGAGAAGACGTCCTTTCTTCTCCACATCGGTCCACTAAACCAAAAATTCACTCTCGCATCTCCATTCTCTATTATTCTCTTTTTCGACGACTTTAACTCCTTCGTCTCTCTTTTCCATCCGCGTTCCTCCGCTGTCTTCATCGTTTCCCTTCGTTCTCCAGGTTGACGCTCCTTTTTCTCATCTCCTCCACCCCCTCGTTTCTCGTTATTTGTTATTGCAGCAACGAAACTGGCCACGTAATGAAATATACACGAAACAGCCGCATCGAACGTAGCAGGGCACGTCGGCAGTGATTCATAACGCGATCCTATCCCGCGTAGGAAATATTGCAATTCCACGCCACTGCCTTAACAACGCAGCGCCGCTCGCCTCTTTTCCAATTCCACCCTCTCTCTTCCCTTCATTCGCTTTGGCCCCCTCTCAAACTGTCCAACCAGCCCGAATTGGATCCAAACTCCGTGTTTACGCGGTTTTTGCGGCGCTGCGCGTCTCCGACGGTTTTTCGCCGTTCCCTGGAACAAAGTGAATTCCAGTTTCTTCCCCGGCCGCTGAGTACGCCACTTTTTCCATTTTACAGTGCCTCCTCGGTTTCAACCGAGATCCATCGAATTAACGAACTGCTGTTTAGCGAGATTTGGTATGGTTTCTAAGTAGAGATGGAGAAGTATCGATAACGTATCGATTATCGTCGATAGTTTCCGCTATCGAAAACAATGGATGTTTCTTTCTTTGAAAAAGTATTGCGAAAAATCTACTATTGAAGTAGATTTCTTCGGTACAATTTTGGAAAAGTAACATTTTTCTTCGTAACGCGAGTAATTATTAAGGATTAGTATCTACGGTCAAGCCTCTTGTAACACAGTGCTTTGATAACGCAATATTTTATCACGATTTGGTGCGTTTTTTAAGAAATTTAAAAAAAGATGAGAATCATAAATTTTTTTAAATTTACCTTGGAAAATAAATTTTATTTCTCGCTTATTCAGAAGAAATTTATACAGTGTATCGTTTAAAAAAGGAGTCCCTGATTTTTGTTTAAAAAAACCCAGTATGTTGACATATTTTGCTTTAATTCTGGATCTTTTAAATTCCTCGAATTTGATCTAATTTTCAGTCACAGTAAAAATGCTTCAAAATCTACTTCAACAGCCACAATACTTTCCAAAGCCACTTATCGACGTGAATTATACTCCCCTGAAATTTTCAATCACAGTACAAACGCGTCAAAAATCACGTTCAACTCTCGTCGATCCTTCGATTCACCGTACAACTACCGCGATATCGCGACGACGGAGCTTCCGTTCTCCAAGGCGACACGCTCGAGTAGCGTGAGATCCGTCGCGGAAAATTATGAATCGGACGCGATCGCGGGAAAATTAGTTGGCCGGCGTGGTACCTAACCGGGTAGGAATTCTCAGGGAAACGACGTAGGAAATAATACGTGGCGAGAGGCTGGACGAAGTTTGAGGCGGCGGAGGCGCGTCGTAAATCAACGAGAACACAATTTCACGGGAGGCTGCGACGGCGACGTGGTCCGTCGCACGCTCGATCGACCGGTATCTAATTAATGGAGACGTCGATTCCTCCGGCCACGGAAGAATGTTTGCCGTCCGAACTGCTCTATCCCGCAACCTGTTTCTATACGAACGCCGATTGCACCGTGATACCCGATGTATTTATGAATTATAACCAAGACTAACTGCATTCTGTTGGCCTTAGAACGAAACTGGACCAATGCAGTGTCGATAAAAATTGTTTGAAAAAAGAGTCTTACGTATGAAAATGTTTTTTAATTAATTAGTTAACCCTTTCGTTGCTGTTGGCGCCTATAGGCGCCTTGAAAATTTACTTACAGTGTACGTTCTCTGTTTTTATTCGATTTTACGCTAACAGTAAGTCGTTCTGTTATTTTTTAATTCGCAGACGAATTAAAGACGACTTCGCACCTTTTGGTGCACTTGTAGCCTAAGGTAATCTTTGATTTTATTTTTTAAGGAATTCTAGCTTAATTTGATGAAAGAAATTTTAAGGCGATACAGGCGAAACAAAAAATTTTGTGGCTATGGTTGAATATGTACTGTTTGTCACGCGCGTTACGTAGTAAAATTTGCCATAGCGAAGGGGTTATTGGCAAAAATCTTTGCAGTGATTAAGTATGATTAACATATCAATGACCTGAGAATTAAACTATGTAGTTTCGTGAAAAATTGATTTTTGATTCTTTTTTCCTCCATTTTACACTGTGTGACACTTTGAAATAAAATACCGTAAAACGGGAAGTCTTATCGTGAAAAAGGAGGTGTGAATTGTAAGCATACTTTAAGGGGTCATTTCTGTAATCGTACCAAAAATCTGGGCAATATTCACGAATTTATTTTTCTATGTGTATAACGAATAACACTCTCAAACTTTTTTCACACATTAAGCTACTTATAAAGCACGTAAAACAATTTTTAAATAGCTTTTTAATTGTTTTTTAATGTTATATCTGGAGGTGAAGAGAACACCTTTAACCTTTGACCCTTTTGTGCCCGAATAAGCACTGGCGCTCACTTGCACTTTTAACCCTTTAAATTTTAAATTAAACTGTATATCAAAATTTTAAGTAACTAAACTAAGTGAAATTTTATTTTTTAAAAGCACTGACTCCGAAACGAAGGTCAAAGGAAAATATCTCAGAATTGACAAATTCCAAGTGCTTTTCACGTTTTCACTGAAGGTATTAGACAAAACCTCTTTTGATACGAATAAATAGACTGTGAGATATTTAATTAAACATAAGGAATACTATGCCGCGGAGCAATAGAAAGGATATTTTTAAGGTATGTTGGATAATACGGGTAGCAAGATGTCGACGTTGACAAAGGGTTAGTTCAAAGCGTTAGGTAATTAATTAAGTGAAACTTGGAAAGTAGATAGGGGAAGCATCGATATTTAGTCAGACGTAAGACACAGTAATTCGCTAAAGAGGAAACATGGAAACGATATTCCTAATCCTATTTTCCAACAATCTTGTTATTTCTCCTTTCTTTTCAACTTTTTTTTTTAATTTTTCATCTTTTAAAACGTATCTGTAAAATTCGGTTCAATTTCAGTTTCACGAGTACATTCTTCCTCCGGTTCTAATACGATAATAGATTAAAGAGCAAACGTATAGGAAACAGAATACAAAAAGAAGAGATAGATGTGAAGAAGGGATAGTTTGGGCACAGTGGACTGCTTCAAAATCGAGGTCGAAGAATATCTTTTCAATCGACGCTACTTCGTCGACGTCTCACTTCTAGATACCGAAAGATCGTCTGGAAAGTCGACGCCACACAACCTACTTACAGCATTGTCACTTACTATGCTAACATGTCGCAACGACACGTCTTCCAAACAGCACTTATAAAACGTTACATACCAAATTCTGTTGTACTCTTCATAATGGAATAAATAACCGAGAAATGTTTGATCAAGATTCAACCTTGAAATTTTCTCTTATCTTAACAATAGATACCTTGGGTGAAAATCCACCCACACTTGAAAATTATTATATTCTATGAGATTACGAAATAACATAGTTAAAATTATATTGATTTACTTTTCTCCAAATTCACAAAATCACCTTCAATTTTTTAGTGATAAATCTATAATTCCTTTGAGCCCGTATTTTAGCGGATGGACTGATAAAAAATGTACCATAATCATCTCAAAGACCTTTTTGAATCACATTATGCGACAAAAAAGAAACTTCAATCGGTCCACTAATAACAGAATAATTTAAGGTTATCACATTAACCAGTTCAGCCTGTACATTATTAATTCAAAAAGTAGAGAAAAGCCTGGATAAAAATTCACCTAGGGTTATACTTCTTGCACAAAATTGAAACCTATAATCCGAACAATCTGAATCTTTTCATCGTCGTCAATATACCCCTTCTTTAATTACAACCTAACCTCAAAAGCAATTACCTAACCTAACCTAACCAAGATGATCGAGAACGCGCATGAAGACTTCGTAGGCCAAAATCTCCTTAAAAAGAAGAAAATCTAAACTCCATAGTTCGAAGAGTAACGAATTTCTTATCTGAAAAAAAATTATTGTAAAAAAATCCGTCCCGAAAACGGTGAAACGAGCCCCTTTGGGATTCCCCGAAAGGTGGACAAAGATCGACAGAACGACGCGTCCTCACTCTTCAGAAGACCTTTGAACGCGTACTTTTTGGGAACCACGCTGAAACAACGCAGACACAGTCTTTATGAAAAATACACCGGCTCAGGATATTTCCGAGATTACCCTGAATTACAGGAACCACCTAATTACCCTCCACGCGAAAGAATCTCAGAAATCAGCCCCGACTGATCCCGTCACGAATACGATATTCACGCGACACTCTCGTTCAAACAGGCAAACAGTAGACTTGCTGCGGTGGCACTTGACCCTCGCAACCCCTTAAATACTCGACGATATATCTGGCGACGTAACCCCAGGGGAGCCTGTCAGAGAGGATCTGTGTGTATAGAGAACAGCTGGTGGTGTACGTGTGTTAAAGAGTAGGAATGATCAGATACGAGGAGCTGATATCGGAGATTGTGGAAGTCTCTTTCGAGACGGTAGACCGTCGAAGAGGAAGACGAAGTCTAAGGCGACGACGACGACAGCGAAGTGTGTAGAACAAGGGATGAGAGAGAGAGAGAAGAAGTGAAGTAGGTGGAGAGAAAAATAAGAGAGAAAAGAAGTTGGAACGTGGTTGAATAGCGAAGAATGTTGGCGAGAAAGTAAGACAGAAAGAGGAAGAAGATAAAAAGAGGGACGTCAGAAGATGCAGAATGCTGACTGTTGGGATCCCGCGGCGGCGCGGCGTTTCTCGAAGAGCACTCGGGGTCAATCAAATAAAACCGAAGCAAAGGAGGGAAGAAGGAGGAGGAGGGGTGAGGACGGCCAGACTGCGAGATATTGAGAGCAAAAAAATCGGAAGGAAAGGAGCGTAATGTTTGGAGATTGCGGTAACCTTTTATCGCAGTTTTGCAAAATATCCGGGCTGGGATCCAAAGGTTCTTGCCTGGTTCCTCCAAGAGTCTGCGGAGGGTGATGAATATTTCGTCTCGCTCAGGGGGAAACGAGATGCGATCGAATTGAGAAAGAGGTGACAGAGGGGAAATCGCATCGACCAGCTGAATTCGATGGTTTTTTAAATAAAATGTTAAATTCGGTTTCGTTGTAATTTTCACTTTTATGGTAACTGACGGTTGGAATTGGTATTAAAAGAAATTATACTTTTAGGTGACCGATAAGTTTTAAATCGACGGTTTGAATTCGATGTTTTATTAAATAAAATATTAAGTAACTTCTGTTTCCTTATAATTTTAATTTTTATTGCAATTGAGCGTGAGAATTTGTATTTAAAAAAATTACACTTTTGGTTTTAAAACGACGAGTTGAATTCGATGTTTTTTTAAATAAAATATTAACATCCATTTTTCTCAAATTTTGGTTTTTATTGAAATTGATGGTCAGTTGAAATAAAATATTAACTTCCTGTAAGATTAAAATTTTGGTTTTTATTGCAATTGATGATCGGTTAAAATAAAATATTAACTTCCTGTAAAGTTCACATTTTGGTTTTCATTGCGATTGATGGTCGGTTAAAATAAAATATTAACTTCCTGTAAGGTTCATGTTTTGTTTTTTATTACAATTGATGGTCGGAATTGGTATCTAAAAAATGGTGCCTTTAGGTGGTTAATTAATTTAAAAATTTTACTATAAAATGTGATACACATAGTACATACGTTAATAGTTAAAAATATTTATATAGTTACAATTAACGAAAAATTCGATCACCTTTGCATTTATAATTTTTAACGATACAAACTACTCTGTTTTTGTTACAATATTTCATGTATTTAGAACCTATTACATATAATGCCTTTTCCTAAAATTTCTTCATACACATATTAAAAAACGATTAAAATTGGAAACAAAAGGAAAAACGATGTTACCTTCGGACGGTAATTAAGCTTCCACCAGACGTCGATAATTTAGTTCTTAGTCGACAAAGCACAAGTCATTATAGATTTCTGGTTTTCCTACAAACGATATATATGACTATTTTAATCAATTTTTATTTTATTATCACTCACAATCAGTGAGATTGAAAATATTGTGAAAAGCACATTCAAAAATAGCTCTTAAAACTCTCAGTATACACAAATACTATTAATATTTATCTACTGAAAAATTAACTACTGAAGATATTATTATAAAATAACATACATATACAAAGCTAATACTAAAAGCTAAAGTGTTAATATACTTTCAAAAAAGTAAACAGTAGACAGGTTTCAGTGTTCTGACATTTTTTTTTCCTCACATACGCACACATAATTTCGTCTACTTTCACTTCGCCCACAATTCAACAGAATTCGGAACTTTCTCTTTAAACAACAAATCCTCTTTGTATCAATATCGATTCTGCGTAAACATTGCGACACCCTATATATTTAACAAAATGAGATAAGCGATAATATGTTTCATAATAAACAAAATTTGATAGTAAATATATCTTATTATCAAACATATAAAAAAATCATTTATATAATTCTTACACTTTGTTGGAAGTTCGATAAAGTATCTTTTACGTATGTACGTTCTTATAAGGAGATCATAAAGGAGATAATAATTTATCACTCTTTATAATTTTGTTATTGGTAGCTTGAATTTTGAAGTCCCAACGTAAACAGAACTTGAGGATATGGAATTCGAGGACATTGTGATCGTAACTATACCGAGTAATGCATGCAAACTACTGGAACAGGTAGACCCTGGCCTCTTGATACAGACTAATGGAATAAGTAATCGCTTACTCAGTCGTATCTTTCACTTGCAATCGAATAAAAGTGTATCCAGCAAATGCAATATTAATATATTTTTTTTCGTGTCATTGAAGTGTGTAAAATCGTAACTGAGAATTCATTTCAAAGGAAAAACGTCTGAATTCCTTTTCTTCTATATTTCTAACATCGTCTTTACTTTTCATTTCTCTTCAGTCACAAAATTCCTTTTAATTCTCGCTTTGAATAATTAGGTCCAAAAAATTAATTCTGGTAATTCTCGCTTTGAATAATTAGGTCCAAAAAATTAATTCTGGTTTCAAAATTCGTTTGAAGTAATTTTGCCTATAAAACATTTTGGTTCCAAAATTCACTTTCAATAATTATGTCTAAAAAATGATTTTGATTTCGAAATTAGTATTTCTCTTCAGTCACAAAATTCCTTTTAATTTTCGCTTTGAATAATTACGTCTAAAAATTTGTTTCGAACAACTATGTCTAAAAATTCATTTCGGTTCCAAAATTCACTTTCGATAATTATGTCTGAAAAGTTATTTTAGTCTCAAAATTCATTTCGAATGATTATTTCTAAAAATTATCCGTATTCGTTGCAAATATTTTAGCATTCTATCTAAAGAACATATTCTACCTCAACGCGGTATGTAGTACAAATTTCTTGCACGAAGACAGAACGAACAAAAGGCAAGAGAATAGAAAAGCGGAAGTGTAAAACTCTAACGAAGCATACTCTCTATTAATTGGAACACAAAATCGATTTTTCACACTTTCAGTCAACACCCAATATTCCATCTCAAGAAACCTTACAAAATCCTCACCGATCCATCGACCACGCTCACATTCGAAATAAAACACCTTTGACAAGTGAAATTCGTTTGAATGTAAAATTCAAATATACGATGTCGCATCGATAAAGAGGAATATTACAACATCGAATACGTTACAACAGACGATTAGTAAAATTAAAAGCCTCACCAAGCCTAAGTAAATACCTATCATTAATTTCAACTTGCTCGCTCTTTCTGTCAGCTGTCTTAATTTACATAAACGATTATATTCCTCGCTCAACTTTCGTCTTCTTCTTTTTTCTTTTTCATTGTCGATACCAGAACGACCATATCTATTCGAGAGAAACACTTCACCGGAAGAAAAGAAAGTGATCGCTCATAATGTATTTACATCTGTTTGCGTTTCAAATGAGTCCCCGTTACCGATAAACGGGCAGAAAAGAACCGGTGTACCGTTTCGATTATCCGTTTTAGTGCCAAATTTTCACTCATCGGAGTTTCTAAAGGCGTCCCGTTGCACTTTCGCGGCTTTCCACGGAATACATATCCAACTTCGTTCCTGGAAGCTTTAGTAGTTCAAAGAGCGAAAGGTGAAACGTACGCTCTTTGGACGAAAATCGGAACGCAACGAAGGTCCTTTACGTGCTAATTTTTCAAGAACTCCTTCATTCACACACAGTCTACGTAAAATTATGTCGCATCATCTTTCGTAGCCATTAATCTTGACGAATTCATTTGATAATTCGAGATAGACGCGAATACTCGTGCGAAAAAAAGGAAGATACGCATAAATTTCGTGAGAAAATCGAAGGATCTTCGTACGATAATGTCAGACATAAATAATTCTCCACTTTTTGCCTTCTCTAATTCATTCTGATCAACAAAACACGTGTTTCTTATTTATACATAGAAAATATCGAAGGAATGAGAAATAATTCCTCGCTCATTTTCTTTCCTACAACGACGTTTATTGCAATCAACAAAACACGTGCTTCCTATCCACAGACACGATATCAAAGGAACAAGTTTCACCATTCATCGATCATTTCAAGTTCGTCACCTGGTCTTTACCTGATTCCCCTAAAATTACCATTCTCATTAAAGTCTGACGTCAGGCTATCGTATCGAAAGTGGTATGAAAATTTACCACGTCGCTCATATATGAGTGACAGTGTTTTTTTTTTTTTACGATGTACCGTGTCATTTTTCTACGATTGACAGCGATTATTTCGTTAGATCTTCGTCGCTCGTACTTTCTGAGTCGTACAGTAGTTTTTTTTATCATAGATGATGTGATTAGTTTAGATAATACGTAATGTAATGTGATTGCTTCACGTTTGATGTTTCTCAAAGTGTTTATTTCTTGAAAATAATTGTTGCTTTTATTCGGACAAATACAGTGCTTATTTAGAAAGAAGGATATAGGCTGCGTTTAAAGATTGTAACTTGATTCCTTGTAATTTTAATTACACCTAAATGTGTAAAGAAAAAGAAAAAGAATAGGGAAATAAATTTCATTGTGTATTCGTGATAAAGATGATAATATATGAATGACATGGTTCAGAAAGCAAATGAACGACCCCTTAGAACTATGTCACTCACTTTTTAAAACGTGCAACATGAACTGAGAAAGATGAAAGTTGTCATACAAAATGATAAAAAAGTGGTTTGAAAAGAAGCAAATATTTAGGTCCATGCCACTCACTTGTCAAAATAACCTGAAAATAAACTGAAAAAGGTAAAAATCGTCATACAAAGTGATAAAAATGTGGTTTGAAAAGAAGCAAATGAATGACCATTTAGGTCCATGTCACTCACTTTCCAAAATAACCCGAAAATAAACTGAGAAAGATAGAAATCGTCATAGAAAATGATCAATAAGTTATTCAAAGAGAAGCAAATGAATGACCCTTTAGATCCGTGTCACTTTTCAGGACGTGCTAAAATTGCCATAACAAGGTGATAAAAAAGTGATTAAAAGGAAAAACAGGGAAAAGTGTTTGGGTCAGAGAACGTGCAGGGAACGTGTTAACACCTCGCTAAGGCCTGTTTGTCGTCCTTTTACCCAGCTCATCCACGAAACACGCTCCACTCCCCTCCCTCCCACACCTGGATCCCCTAATTCTCTAACGAGGATCGACAAGGTGAAAAAGGTGGGAGCTACGTGAAGAACAAAGCGACACTCGAAGAATAACCGTGCACGCGATCAGTTCTCCTATCGCCGTGGCCACGACAAACCTTTCTCGTATCGCGAGATGCTCGTGTCAACGTTGAAAACGTCGCTCTTTCTGCTCGCCGCGATTTTCCTCGCGGTTCACGCTGCCGCGAAGAAAGAACCGCTTGGTCCGATCCAGGAAGCGATCCAAAATGGTGTCGCGGCACAGTACAATCGAGAGGATTGCGTTTGGAGACGAGGAAACGACAGAGATTCTTGTCCCGATCCCGATATCCGAGTATTCTTGTACGCGAATAATCGACCTAGACGAGAACTCGACTCCAGGGAGTCTGATTGGCTGCGACAGGACTACGACCCGACCAAGGAGAACGTTCTCCTTGTACATGGATACGCAGGTGCATGGATAGTAGTTGTTTGAAGTTCATTTAGCATGAATATTGCGTTGTTTTCGAGTGACAAGCGAAAGAAAGATGGAAATAATCGAATTTGTGATAAGTGATATGTGAAACTTTGCTGGAGCTGCGCAGGAATCTTGATTGGGGTGGGAATAATTGGGCCAGGATGCACAATTAGTATTCTGTACAGTGAGAGTATCATTCGCTCTCCGAAAATTTTAGAGAAAATTAATTTTTACGAGTGAATTAAATTTTTCAGTACTGTGCACTATTTTTGTATCGGTGCAATTCGAATTTTAGTAGTTAATATATATAGGAATATTAGTTTTAGTGGGAAATCCCCTTTGCATGTAACAAACTCACTTTGCAATTCGATAGATTTCTTTGTAGAATCTTAACTCTTCGATCGATGGATCTTTATAATCTCACAAACTCAATGTAACACAAAAATCCCTCATTTCTCGTATTACAACTTGGTCAACCTCCACATACATTTCCACTATAAACTAAAAACATGCATCTTCACCAGTACAATATCTCTATCACGATATTACCTTTCTCCGTACACAACCAACCTCAGCCAAACCAAAACTCGAAAACACCAACGAAGCATCAACCAAAATTCTCATTATTCCACGTTTCACCCTTTCCAGGCGGAGACGACACCCTGCCCATATCCGTCCTCCGCGACGCCTACATCAGGAACTCCAGCTACAACGTCTTCCTAGTCGACTGGGGTGCTCTAAGCGCGCCACCCTGTTACCCAGCCGCGGTAGCCAACCTTCGTCCAGTAGCTCGTTGCTTAGCCGGCACCTTGACCACCTTACGGAACCTAGGCCTACCAATTTCAAGAACAACCTGCGTGGGACACTCGTTAGGCGCTCACATCTGTGGCATAATGGCCAACTTTCTCCTATTCAGAATGCACCGAATCATCGGTCTAGACCCAGCCAGACCTCTTCTACGACTCGGATACGTGAATCGTCTGGACAGCGGAGACGCGGATTTCGTCGAGGTGATCCACACGAACGCGGGATATTACGGAGAAGGCGGTCGCATGGGACACGTGGATTTCTGCGTGAACGGTGGCAAAGTGCAGCCGTTCTGCGAGGGAAAGCCGAATTATCAGCTGTGCAGCCACGTTTGGGTGGTGTGTTACATGGCGCAGAGCATCGACAACGGTGGTCTGGAGTCGATGGCTGAGCCGTGCTCGAGAAGGTGTCCATCCGGGCCCAGAATCGCTCCCAGAGCTGGAGAATACGTGGCCATGGGACAACACACGCCGACAGGTACCAGGGGGTCCTTCTGCTTCACCAACAAGCATCCACCCTATTGTCCCAAGTACGGAAACGGGCGTGGCGACGTGAGATGCTGTGTGCCGGAGGATAAGCCCGTCACGTTCTAGCGTGAAGCTCGAGGGGGCTGAGTTCGCCCTGGGGTAAAATGTAAGACTGTACATAAGGACGTGCTAACGCGAAATGATACCGAAGTTTACCATAGATAGAGTAGACGAGGCAATTGTCACGGACGAGATAATGGAATTTTTTAATATCAGACACGACCCGTTGGCGAGTCTCCAAAAGCGATTGGAAAATTAGATTCGTATCGATGCGTGTACGTTGGAAAGTTACAAACGACGATACTTACCGGATGTTGAAAATTCACTTTCTTTGGAAAGTTGCTAATCTGACCCAGCCGGTCGTTCTAGTGTTAAATCGCGACGAATCTTTCGCTGTACATTTCTCGATTCTGGAAAATTAGGACAGATTTCGGTGGTAGGAAACTTCTCACCTCTTTTAATGAACGTACAAATACCTCCTAATACGTAATTAGCACGTGGATTGTTTAGAGAATTTTGTCGGAAATTTCACGTCCTTTTTTAGAATCGTATCGATAAGTATTCTAAGCAATAGTTCAGATTTCATAAGGTGTTTCGAAGAGAATAGTCAAGTTACAGAATTTCGTTCAATTCTTCCGTTATCCAACGAATCACCGGAAAAAATTCAACTCTGGAGACACTCTATTTAATTGGAAAAGCGGTTGAACCACTTGCCATTGCATGATGTGACACTTTGCTCAAATCGATTAATTCAAAGGACGAGTGTAAACGGTATCTAGATCGAGCAGACTATTCTTCGTTACCTAATAGATGAACAGATATATGTATATAGTCGAGGACAAGTGGATCTTCTTACGGTACCGCGACGCGTGCACTTCGATTCCGGAACACGATTGCGTATTCAGACTCGGTACGAGTGTCGCTCGGAAAAATCTCGCGTTCGTGATCTACCAAACGATCGATCCCGTTAACCGTTCCACTGAACCTCTACAAATATATTCACGCCAATGTCCAGCGAGCGGCGAACTGTTTTTTCTTCAATTCTTCCCGTGTCGATGATTTGCATGTTCGAGTAATGATGAACGATTCCGCGAGGAAATAGCGGTAGACAGTTAAGTAAGTACAATCGAATGAGATGAAGAAGCAATCTCGAGGTCCAACATAGTCTAGAAATTCGATCACGAGCGTCTAATTACGAAGACTTGGTTGGGTGATTGAAGGCTAATTTGAATTTTAAGGAATACTTGTTCAGACTTTGGCGTAATATAATTGTTCACAGTTTAACGTTTTTTTGATAGAATTTTTCTTAGGAATTCTTAGAAATTTTCTTTGGAATTGCGAAAACTCGTTTGGGTGCTTGAAGGCTAATTTAAATTTTAAGGAATATTTGTTCAGACTTTGGCGTAATATAATTGTTCATAGTTTAACGTTTTTTGATAGAATTTTTCTTAGGAATTCTTAGGAATTTAGGAATTTACTTTGGAATTACGAAGACTTGTTTAGGGCTTGAAGGCTAATTTAACTTTTAAGGAATATTTGTTCAGATTTTTACGTAATATAATTGTTCACAGTTTGACGTCTTTTTAACAGAATTTTTCTTAGGAATTTTCTTTGGAATTTAAAAATTGACCTTTCTTAGGAATTTACACTGACTTTGTTTGTTTCAATATTATTCGTAATACGCAGAAAATTGAATCACAGTTTCGGTGTATGCAGTATTATGCAGAAAATGTCGAATTTAACGAAAGTTAAAAGAAGAAGAAGAAAGAAGACAGTAATATGCACCGGTAAGATAATGTAACGTAATACAAATTAACACACTGTCGCGGTATATTATTTCACTCTGAACAATACTGTACAATATGTATGATAATAACACGTGTAACAGCTGAATAAAACGTAAAATGAAACATTTCGAATTTTCCCGAATACATACACACTCCCGTTCATCAGTCGTTGCAAAATTATTAATATCCTTTAAAAGAATGATTCCATTGAATGTTTGAAAAATCTGTTCCAGCCATCGTACTGTGTGTGAAAAATAATGAAACTTTGTCTTCTCCTGTTTTTCTCACAAATCTACCACTTATGGGAGAGAAACGTTGGAGACTAATAGCGTGAACATCCTGTATACAGGGTGGGCCGCATAAAACAGACCACCTAATTATCTTCTCTGGGTTAATTAATTGAGCCGCGTGAAACAGGCCACCTAATTATCTTATCTACTTATCTTCCTCATTTTCAAGGTCGCCTGTGAGTTGTTACATGAATGTATACATTTTTTGTCATTTAAACATGAATGATAATATCACCTCAGAATGACCTGGGACTCTGAAAATTTTAAATCAACTTCCTTTCAATTTTGCCATTTCTTCCATAAAAAAAAATTTGCATGACCGTGGTCTCTGAAAATTTTAAATCAACTTCCTTTCAGTTTTGCCTCTTCTTTCATAAAAAAAATTTGCATGACCGTGAATTCTGAAAATTTTAAATCAACTTCCTTTCAGTTTTGCCATTTCTTCCATGAAAAAAATTTGTATGACCTTAGAATGACCTTGGACTCAAAAATTTTAAATCAAATATGAAACTTCCTTTCATTTTTGCCATTTCTTTCATCAAAGAAATTTTTCTTCCATGTTATTCGATTTTAAATCATATATGAAACTTCCTTTCATTTTTGCCATTTCTTTCATCAAAAAAATTTTTCTTCCATGTTATTCACCCTTCGAAACCATTTAACCCTTTCCTGACAGAATTATTCTTTCTTAAGCATTCCTTATTTATCTATCGTATTAACTAATTTGAGATTAATCTTTGTTAGAGTATACTCAAGTAGAAAAGGGTCAAATTTAAAAGTTAATTATTAACTTATTATTCACTTTATTTACTTAAAAATTAGCAATCAATTTTAAAAATTTTCTCCTACCACCATTATTACCTATATACTGTAAAATACTAACTTTGGCGAGGATGTGTAATTTAAATAACACAACAATAGATGTCCGAATACTCCTGAACAGCAATGCACATACTCTTCGTTGCAACAGACTTCCACGACTCGATTTCTATACAAAACACACTTCAAACCAATCTAAACGAACAGAGATTCGCCAGGAAACTCGAAGTACGGTCTGGTTTTGTCCGAACTTCCGTCATTGCGATCCCAAAGTGCTCTCCGCTCTCTCACGATACAGAAGATCCACAAGAGTATGTATATAAGTTGGGAGGCATTACAATACGAGCAAATTTCGCTGGGTAACTTGAAAGAAGAAAAGCACATCGAGTGTGTGTGCCCTCCTATCGTTGCACGGAAGCTCTCGCAACCGATGAATCCAGACGTCGTCCTCGAGTAGCCGACGAACCGGCGCCCTGCTGATTCAAAGTGTTTTCGGAGACATCGATACTAGAAGCTGCCGGGATCCTTGGAAAGGCGACACGTAGACGCGACACGAATCTCGACAACGAGAACTCGTGTCTCTACAGATACTTCCCCCTTGAGAACAGCGGTTTTCGAAATTTGCCTAATAAACCAGCTAACCAGATTATACGACCTCCTCTTTTTCCGGTCAAAAGACGCAATTACAAGGCCAGCTTCTTCTACGCATCGAGTTCGATTTCGTTTTATGAGTAATAAAGAAACATCTCTCCTTTTTTTTATCGACCGATTAACTGTCGCGTGGGGAGCACAGTCATCGCACGCTGGACTTTCCATTTGGATCATTAGATTATTTGTTGCAACGTGAAAAATTTTATTTATACGACACTTTTTCTCTAAATGTTCCACTTTCCTTTCAATAATCTTCTTTTATGAGTAATATAATAATTTTGATAAATATTTAGTAATTCTTCTTTTTTTTAAATAATATACTGCGAGTGAA
>NW_017100341.1:429017-431480 GCF_001263275.1 Habropoda laboriosa | reverse complement strand
AACAATTTTTATTAAATTTTAATTATTATATGTGTAAAATTGTAAATTATTGTATAAGTAAATTAGGATTTTTGGAATAATAATAGTAGGTCGAAGAATCGGAATATTAAAAGTAGGGTGTAATAATGAAACACCGAGTTTTCGTGTAAAAGGTGATTTATTACAACGATAACGCACAGTAGAAAAATGATCGCTTTCCTTAAATTATGTGTCTTAAGTAACGACATTAACGGTAAAAAATATTTTGGTATTTTCATAGAGCGCTGTGTATAAATTTTATCGATAAAAAATATGTGATACGCACAAATGGACGTATGTGCTTAATTAACAATCATGTAAAGGATAATACAGCGCTTATAATACTGGCAGACTCTGTTATTCCGCATGCTCCACGCTTTTCGAGCATTTCAAGGAACCACGTATCCTTAATAACAATGATAATTATATTAATCATAATTATTCGCTTATTCGTTCCTCTCGTAAGGCACTAAATTGTACTTATTTACATTCACGTTATATTCACGATATTAGGCACTTATTTCTAACACTAATTTTCATTTCATACACATTTTTTTGAATTATTGCCGTTATCTCTGATACCCTACGGTAAAAGTTTCCCCGTTTCAGTTCATATTTTACAAAAAAAAATTCGCTTAATCGATGCATCAAGAACAGGTAAATCTTGAAAATAATCATCTGTTTAAAACATCTTTGGTCCTCTATCAACAATTAAAACGAGAGTATTCATTGTACATTTCAAAGATGAAAATTCACTCGTATTCTATTTCTCCTACATGTGTGAAAGACAACAATATTCCCTTCTTTTCACGTTGATCGAAACTTCTACACCTACCAGAAGTGTAAAGAAGTTCGACAAATTCAGGCACGTTGCTTCCTATTCTATCGTAACTTCTCGCAAAATTGATCTTAACACAGCTCAGATCAAATTCTCCAAACGTTTCCGTTTGCTTTCACAGCATCGAAACGACACACCTAAATCGAACTACGTATTGCTTGCAATTAGAAAATCTTTGGTTCGTCGTCCACGTTTAAATTCAAATAGCGGACGTAATTCTCTATCCTAGCTTATAGATCGCTTCTTCTCTCCTCCTAACTTCTCTATGATTCTTCGTAAAATTTGCGCCATCGATTGATACGACAATCTGATTACATCGCGAAAGAGGGATGAAACAGTCGCAGATAATACGCGGAAAGGTTGAAATTGGCGAATCTAGGTGACAATCGCGTAGGAGAATCGATCCATGGCCTGTGTAATCTTGGCTGTGCGTCGCGATCTACGTCCCTGGACGGTGAATTTTGGTGAATAATCGAGGGCAGAGGTGGACTGATACCGCCGTAACTACTAGCGCCACTGTCGTCCAAACTCCCGGTCTCGCTGGAAGCTGTCTTCGGCCTCTGACTCGCGACGTTTAGGTGATTCAACGAGGACCTCTTCGATTCCGATTCCGACGAGGCGTTCTCGTCGTCGTCGTCCATGTGGTTCGATCTTTCTGCCTCCGCCTGGAATTTCCTCTTGCATCGAGATTGGCCCGTTTCTCGGAAGCCTTTCGCGAAAGGGTTGTTGTCGATCTTCAGCTTTGTGATGTTCTCGTTCTGAAACGTGCAAGAGTGTTTCTTGAAAAAATTCTTCCGTTTAAAATGTCAAATTTAATGTAACGTAATTTTATCGTTGTTCTGCGATGCATTGATTATCGCGACGAAGTATGTTATACAGGGTAATTCGTATAACGTGATCACCTCTACTGTTTTGCTTTTTAGTGGAGAAATTAAAATTGTTTTTATCGGAGATGATACTGTTTTGCAGGACCTTCAAGGTGATGGCATTTTCGAGCTCGCCTTCAACTTTTTTATGTGCAAGCCTATAGTTTCCTTTTAAATACTTTTCTGAGTATCTTTTTATTTTTTTCAGATTCACACGAAAAGTGGTTTCTCTGATCTTGAACTTCGAACTTACTTAAATTTCACAATGTGTGTTCAAAATGCTGACTGTCAGTTTCTATGCACTTCTATAGAAAAGAAAACTAGAGGTATCATCTATGATTGATATCGTTTATGATAAAAAAAAATTTTTTGATCTGTCCACTAACAACAAAAATAATAGAGATATTCGTGTTATAGGTGGTTCACCCTGTATATTGGAATTATTATACAAGGAAGTGTAAATGATTGAATTAAATCTTACTTGATAAGCCGTCACGGCAATGAATTCTGTTTCGCTGAACTTGAACGAGGACGCTGGATGAGAGTATAGATCGCTCAATCTGGTCACATCGTCGCACCGAATGATCCAGATCCGTGGAATGTACTTGTGCATGGACGTGAGGACCACCTGTAAAGAAAAATTGTCCAATTTTATACATCGAGTGTTGAGAAATTTCAAAATTCAAAGACTGTACCATATATTATTCATTTTTCTTTTTTTTTTATTATCCTGTTGAAAAT
>NW_017100341.1:428611-428928 GCF_001263275.1 Habropoda laboriosa | reverse complement strand
AGAAGAGATTCCCTTCGTTCAACCGGCAGGGAGAATTTTATTAAATTCGTAATTAGTTTGAAGAATCGGCTGAAAGGGCGCCGCTTCGTCAAGATAAGTTGGCGCCTCGCTAAGGACGCCGACAACGGTAGGGACAGACGCGATTCTTGAAAACCAGACTGGCCCTTCAACCTTCCCGGAATCACGCACTCTCGACCTATTCAAAATCCTGCTGTAAACCTTCGAATTCTTAATTTCTTACGCGTTTCACTTTCTCCCGGGTTTCTTAAGTTCCTCGTCGATCTGGATTCGTAAAAATTCAAACGAAAAGCCTTGAT
>NW_017100341.1:424047-428539 GCF_001263275.1 Habropoda laboriosa | reverse complement strand
TCTCCAGTTTCGCAAGATCCTCGTCGATCTAAATCCGTGAAAATTCAAACGAAAAACCTTGATCTGTCAATTCAAAATCCTGCTGTGAACCTTTCAATTCTTTATTTCTTACGCATTTCACTTTCCTTTGAGTTTCTCAAATTTTTCATCGATCTAAATTCGGAAAAATCGAAATAAAGAACTTTTCAATTCTTAATTATTTATTCATTTCACTTTCCCTCAAATTCCTCGTCGATCTAAATCCGCAAAAATCGAAACAAAAAGCCTCAAGTTTCTCATCGATCTAAATCCGTAAAACTCAGAATAAAAAATCTTCCAATTCTTAATTCCATATGCATTTCACCTTCCTTCAGATTCCTCAAGTTCCTCATCGATCTAAATTCGTAAAAAACGAAATGAAAGACCTTTCAATTCTTAACTCCATCTGCATTCCACCTTCCCTCAAATTCCTCAAGATCCTCGTCGATCTAAATCCCTAAAAGTCGAAACAAAAAGGCTCAAGTTTCTTACCGATGAAAATTCGTAAAAATGGAAACGAACATCTCCAACCAAAAATTGACATGAAAGTGTCACTCGTCTTCCTTCGTATCAGGGTATCGATACCCAGAGAACGGTACAATCAAAGTATCGCGCTAATAAGATCAACGGCAGCGGCAGCACGAAGAAAGGATCCGGTCTTCGTGAAGGAAATCCTCGCGCGTCGAGAACCTCTTCGTTTTAATAATAATCACCGTTCAGGTACTCGAGGCGACGCAGATCCGCAGAAGTAATTTTCCAGGATATTGGTGAAAAATTGAAGAAGCTGGCAAGGGGAGCCGCGGTAAAGCCAGCTGCCAGGACGCGTCCTGTCCAGGCGTAAACAAACCCACTCGCCGAGAGAAAAGGAGGTATATCGATTACAGGGTGTCGTGGAGCGTGTTAATCTCCGTTCTTCACGGACAACGCCCGAAACCAACGTACCCCGGCACCGTTTTGAGTAGCTTAAGTCTCCGGAAGGTACGTGCACGCGGCGGCGTCTTCCCTTTTCCCTAACGAAATTTTAATCCTGGCCCCGGCTCCCGTACACGGGGCAAAACCAAGTTTGCTCACCTTTGGCCGGGTAACGGGGTTCTACGTTATTTAGCCGACCTGACCCATTAACACGTTCACTGGCCAACAAGTATGAGTACGAAGTTAACTTAAGACTTAGCTAGAGACCACTCGTTTCAGAGACGAGCTTGATTTTCTATCCCACCGTTGCAAGTGTGCAGAGAATTTTTGGAGATCTAGCAGCGCTTAAGTACCTTCAATTGAGAATATGTGACATACTATATCTAGAAAAAAAAAAAGAAAGAAAATTTCTTAAGTTTTCATAAAATATTGTAAAAATAAATAAAACTGTTCTGTTGGACATATTTTTATAACATAGTGATTTGATTAAAATATCAATGTCTAGTCTTTGGTGGCGTCATGAAAGCAGATGTCTGTAATTAAGGGTTAATTGTAAAGCAAATGACAAATTACCTCCCCTTTTTTCTGATAAATTCTTTACACTCTGATAACACCGTTGATTTAATTATTTTCATAATAATTCAAACATACACTTTTTTCAAATGCAAACTATTCTGAGTCATGTGTGGTTAAGTACTTAACGCTAGGTTTACGGACATTTCTTATATACCTATCTCTACAGATACGCGTCACATTGACGCGTGAACGAAACCGCAGATTTTCTTTAAAAAACAACTATTTATTTATATTCATATAAAATTTATAATAAGCACAAGTGGTAGGAGATCTGCAATCTTCCTTGTGAAATTCGAAATGAGTCAAAATCACGCGTCCCGTAAACCTAGTGTTAAGACAGGAATATAGTTTTACACAGGATGGGAACAATATTGTCCACGTGCGTTTGCCTAAGCACAGGTGAATAAAAGACCGAAATTAGATCTTTGTGAGATCACCTTACAAACTGAACGAGATGAAAAATAGTTGACATAAAAAATAGAAAAGAAAGACCCTAGAGAAATTATTCCTGCGATCGAATGAAAAATAGAAGACAACAAGTTTCTATAACCACTATCACTGTACATCGAGACGCTTTTTCGTTTTTAATAAATATAAAAAATAGCAGATATATCGACATGTCATTTGAGAAAAAGATGACAAAAGAATAATCTGTGAAGGGAATGTTAGAAGATAATTGACGGAAGACAGTATCGCTCAGAATCCTCCAACCGAAGGTTTCCCTTTTTTTTTTCTTCTTTTTTTAAGTAGAGCCTCTAATCGGAAGTGAAACGAGCAGCTAAGCGGGCGGATCCGTGTGTGGCGACCTCCCGCATGCAGCTCGAGCAACGAGGAGAAACGTAAGTCGAAACCAGAGACACGCAAAGAAGGAGAGAGAAGAGGCATTTAAGGACATGCTGGCCTGTCCAAACATAGGACATCTAGATAAATGGAACGTCGCTACTGTAACCCAGTGAATCGCTCTTCCTTTCCCTTTTCCGGACTTCCGTTAAGCCTTTCCACGAGACACCCTTCTTAATCGTGGAAATATGAAGGGAAAAGGGGAACTTAACAAAAGGGGAAATTTCTTCGAACTTTTTCGTTTACGATACAGTGTACCTTGAAAAAAATCGATTCGTACTAACTTTCCATAAAAATTATTCGAAATATTAAATCATCCCATAAATTCACACCGAAAGCAAAAGATATTTTGACGAAGAACCGAAGAAGTTTTATAGCGACGACGTAATGACTTTATTAACCCTTTGCACTCGAAGGTCTTTTTGCTACAGGAAAGTTTGCAAATCGGAGCACCTTTGAAATTTCTTTGAAATTAACATGAAAATAAATTGTACTATTTTATTTCAATCTATAAACTATACACTACTCGCCAAAAAAATTGCAACACCTGAAAAACGAAATCGCACAAATCTAACATTTACATATAGGGTAAAGTAAGCCTAATATGAAACCCCGGCATATCTCCGTTACAGAACTTTTGAATGTCTTAGCGATGCTGTTTTGTTTCGTAATTAACCGCGTTAATTATCAAATTAAATATCAAATTTGATTCAGATCAATCAAGCGTCTTCAACAAGCATATTTGTGCAATGCGTTGCAGAAAGCTTTTCAAGTGGTTCGATTAAATTACAAATACCTCGAAAATAGTAAGTTTATAATCATTTTCATAAATACGGTTGTATAGTGCATGCAATGGAGTTTAAGGCTTACTAATTGCGTATCGTTAAATAACGAAGACTTAATCTCGAAGCTACTCGGAGGTTCCTATTATAAGAAGAGTCTCATATTAGGTGCCCAATTTTGTTTCAGCGTACAAAGTGTTACCGGTGAGCCCACGAAGTCTGCGGTGCTGAAGAAGCATGATTTAATATGCCCAATGTGTGAAAAAAGACAGAAAAAATAGTTTTCTCATATTACGAACCCATTTTTTAAATCTGTGTATTTGCATAATTTTCGTTTATATTTTATCACAAAGGAACCGAATTTTCTTTACCATACATTCCAGTACCTTACAAAAGAATACATATCGTACTTTTAAAACATGTATCGAATTTTAATAAAAGTGTACTTAGTCGGCAGTTATGACTTCTTTAAGAAATGGGTCTCATATTAGGCAACTTTACCCTATTCTTTGGCGTGTTGAAAAGGGAAAAATGATTGAAATTTTGTTAAGAAGGATTTTTTTCCAGATTTGTGCAATTTCTAGGTGTTGCAAATTTTTTTTTTGCCACTACTTAGAATTTTATTAGATGGTAAACAATTTATAGAGACCCGTAGATCTTCTTTATCAGGAAAATATCAGCTCTAAAACGATCTCGATTGATTATTTACCAAGTGATCATTATTTAACGTCGCCTCTCAGTCACCGCTCGATTGCAAAGGGTTAAAACACCGAAAAAGTGGTAAAAATAATTGTGAAACGAGAAAGCAAATACGCTTTTTTCATCAAATTTAAACCTATGCTTCAAATATTGATCTTTCGGTGTAAAATTCTTCGCGAATTTACAGGATGACCTAATTCAGTCTTGACAATAAAAATGAGAAGAAAAGAGCACTCACGTTATTCTTAGGGTCGACAGCGTTGTTGGTCAACTTGAGTTTGTTGAAGCTAAGCGGATGTTGCATCCAATGCGCACCGGTTGCCGGGCTCTCCGGATGCAGGTAAATCCTTCGATCAATTCGTGGCTGAGGTTTTTTTTGATGTCCATCCTCTTACGTTCCCACAGGCTTTCTCGACGCCGCCGCCACCGGCGTATTTGTGTCGACGATCGGACGCCGGCTCCACTTCGAGGAGGACGCAATAACGAGCTCGACGCTCTAATCCCGTAATAGTCAACTGAATGGACGGAAACATTCGCCTGCAACCACAATCAAACCACAGATTTCGATTAAACAATCATCTTGTCTTGATATCTTTTAGTGTTTAATACCTTTAAATTGAATATTTAACTTAATATTTTTTAAATTTAATTTCTTAAAAATTATA